>NC_081409.1:717265551-717565551 GCF_030272615.1 Cryptomeria japonica | reverse complement strand
ATCAACAAGCTTCAAATATTCTGACATTGAATCACGCAACACTATGTTCTTAGCTATATATTTCCAAAGCCTTGTTACTGATCCCTCTTCATGGGGGTTCTCCATTTTGCCATATTGTTCTCTCATAGTGTATGCAAGACAAGATGATTTCTCTCGAAGATGAGTTTTGTCTAATATTCCATTTATAGTTACTCTTTTCAATTCTTTGGATATGCAAAATTATTTTATCAAAGTCAGTAGCTTACTTTGAAACTCAACTGCATTGTTGAGGCTCCAATATTGAGGAAACATAATAGACATGGCTTTGAGTAGGTTGTCAGGAAGGAATCTGCTTCTAATTTGTGAGGAAAGATCATATGCAATTTTCTTCACAGAAGTAGTTACAGTCTCAACAATCTTGTTGAAATCTTCCCTTGTAACTCTTGCTAGTTGCTTCCTGGGGCCTTTTCCTTGTTCCTCGAGATCGACTGTGGCATAGAAGTGCATTGGTATCTCAACTCCCCATACATATGCACATACCTCCCCATCTGCACCGATTTATAAAAAGTTATCAAGATTGTTCAAATCTATGAGTGTCCGCCACTTAACAAATTTTTTATTAGATAGTGTTGGTTGATTTCGATAGAGATTGTCGAGGGTCATGCATGTCATCTTACGTAGTGTAGCATATTCTGCAATATACAGAGCTCTTTTTTGGGAAGCCTTTATAATATTCCTCATTTCCTCTAGCATGGGCAAAAGAGCTGCTAAAGTTAAGAGTGTCTCTAGATTACTTAACCTTCGAAGAAGGTCACGAAATTTTGGTTGATCTGATTCGTCACGAGTTGTGTGAAATAGTCCAATGAAGGATGGATATTCTAAAAATACTTGATGCGCTGGACCATCCAAAGAGATCCATCTGGTATCATTATCCTTGAGAAGCTTGTTCCCATCAGTTATTCCATCAACAAGGTGTTGAAATTCCATAAATCGCTTGGGGCTTTGACAAAAGTGTGAGTAGAGCTCTTTGATTAAAATTTTAGTTTTTTTGACCGAAGCAAACTTGCTCACAATTCCAAAAGATAGATTCATTATGTGAGCCATGCAGTGAATTGCAGAAATGTACTGTGCAAATGAAGTTTCAATCTTTGTACAAAGACCATTCCTATGACCTTGCATTATTGAAGCTCCATCTGTTCCAACACAAACCAACTTTTTGGCAATTGTCATGTCATCCATACCTCCATATTCAATTAAACTTATGTTTACTAGTTGAAATAAATTTTCCGGTGTCGCACTCTCCTTCATTTTAGCAACAGATAGTAGATGAGGTTGGCGGGTATGATCATCTACAGTATAAACATGCATGCATACCCATGAAGTATTGTCTACTGTCGTAACTTCATCTAATGAAAATGCAATAAAGTTTGACTCTCTTATTTTTTCCTTTACATCTTCTTTTTCGACCTCAGCAAGACAACTTGCCCATTCTCATCCATTATTTACTGACCAGTGTCTATTAGGATAGTTAGGAACTTTCAAAAATTGTAATAAACAACTAATTGATGAGAAATTTTTCATAGCATGCCCTCTGCTCAATATATAAAAAACAACGCTTAACTGAACAACTTTTCCCAGTTGTTCTATTTGCATTATTTTTGCAAAAATAGCTTCAATAGAACCTTTAACTCCAGCAGGCTTCATCTATATTTTCTCGAGAAAATAATACTCTTCGACATTCCTCACATGCTTACATTCCTCCTTTGTTTTCCATCTTATCACTAAATTTTCAACTCCATCTATCATTTGTTTTTCATAAACTTTACCCATATGCTTTTCTATGGTGTCAAATTTTAGTTGCAACCTAATTTCCTTGTTATGTTTCCAAGTGCAAATCTTACACCTACATTCTATTGGAGGCTCGCCTTCAATTGGATTCTCCATTGGTTCAATGAAGGATACTTTGATGCCCAATTAATTTGAAAATTCCTCATTGACATATCCCACTCCCGATCCTTTTTTATTGTGGTTCATCTTTTTTTGATCTGGATTTTCTTTTTCGCCTTCCATGCATTATCATCAATAACATTATCACCCAAGTCAATTATATCATCCTAAGTCAATTATATCATTCCGGCTAACTTGGGCATCTACCAAATAATCTTCTTCAAGATCATCTTGATCTGAGATATCAGGTTCACCGCTGTCTTCAACATGCGGTGTAGGTTGTGAATTTTGTACTTGTACTTGTGATGATGTACCTTCTTGATTTTCACCACAATCTTTTCTGAAGCCAAAGTACGAATACAACGTTCTGCTTTTTGTTGGCCTCTCATGGCCTTCCCCACATTCAGGTTTCCTACCCTTCTTCTTGTTCAACATCTCCAACGAAATAAAGGCTACCAAAAAATATCAATTTGTTGAAGAAGCAATAATAGACTACAAAGTATAATATATGTTTCATTGGGCCTACGACCTACAATCTAGATGTCTGAGGTCTGAATGTCATGATTGACCAGTTGGCATTAACGAGTCACCACTCAATAAAAATGAACTCAATAGTGCAAACAAATATAGATAAATTCAGAATAACATTATAACACTTCAAAAATATGATCGCTCACCTTTAGGTCACTAGCAGTCGCCAATGCAGTCAACAACAATGATTTTCCTTAGTCTGAAACTTCGGTATTGATCAGCATTTAGAGCCTAGAACCCACCAAATTGTGTAGAGATAGAATTGATCTTTGCATGTATTTATACCAATCCTTAAATGGCAAATTCCGTGGGAATTTAATATGGTATACAAATATTTGGCAAGTCTCGTGTAACTATAACACGACATGTAATTATTGAGGTGATTATTGGTCGTCCAAATAATTGGCAAATATAATATAGTTGGCAAAAGTTGGGGTGAATGGAGACATGCGTCGGCAAAATGTTGGGCGAATTGGGTCCTCCTAGCTAACAAATCTTCACATGCCTATAGGCGAATTATGGTCATCTATTAAGGCAACCTAGGAGAGTGTAGGCGAAAAAATTAAATTTACCATATGTCCACCATATATTGTATTGGCTAAATCCTCGTATAGAAACATTTAATTACATAAAACATATGGCGACCATGTCGTGAATTTGAAGGAAATTGATAATGTTTTGGCGACATGGCCACCCCCAGTCGGTACAAAATATTCGCCATTTCCCAAGTCGCCAACGTGAAAAATTCTCCATTGGCGAATATTTGCCACTAAAGTAATCTCTGACTATGTTCAACATTTTCAAGATCAGTTTGCTACCATAAGTTCCTTTCTATATCCTTTTTCTAGATCTAAGCTATTGTGTTGATTGCTAGTTTTACATTTCACTTTTATTGTTGAAAGATGCCAATTTCCTATCATTTGGCCTAGATCTTGTGTAGTTAATTCCAATTGCACAACCCTCAAAAAGGGATCAATTAATCAAAGTGTTCAACTCTTCTTTTAAAATTGAAGTTGAACCTTATTTACTATTTCCCAATGATCTTAGTTTGCATACATAGGCTAGGATCCAAATTTCCACCACATTAGCATGATATGTTTCTAGAAGAAGTATTGTATTGCAGAGCCTCTATATAGAGAGATGATGTATAATTCATTTGGTCTCTTTGATCTTAGATTAGTTGATGAAATTATGTAATCATGTGTAAAATTTGACAAATATCATAACATTAGATTTAAAGATTTGTGATCATTTTGTCAACTTGAATAAAAAATATTTTCTAACAATTTTTGTTTCTTGTAATTTTTTCAGTAACCTTGGGATCTTGTACCAATTTATGTCTTTTATGACAGAGGTAGTCTTTGAAGTTATGGGCATAACTAAAAAATAGACAGTCATGGTGGTAGTTACTATAGGCTGGAAGCTTATCGTCGAACATTTCTTTTTCTTACCATAAATTATTATGATCATTTCTACTGCCATAATTCCAAACTCGAATGCAATAACCCTTGGGTGGAGCGTTGATGTCTTAACAACTATGTTACTAGAAACATTAGAAATCAAAATATTTAAAAGTTGCATCTAAGAAAAAATTTTAGACGCATATAAATTTTATATATATACAAGTTTTTATCCCATATAAAAAATACATATTAATATATATAGATAAGTTTTCATTCTCTATATAAATTTTAGCAGTTATATATATATATATATATATATATATATATATATATATATATATATATATATATATATATATATATATATATATATATATATATATATATATATATATAGTTTTGTTGTTGGTTTTTTTTTTAAAAAAAAAATCTTTGATAGCAATTTTATAGTTGTGTGCTAAAAATACAATTTATCAACAGATTTATCAAACACAGAAGAAATAAAGGGGAAAAAAAAATGTTCTAGAATTCTTTCAGAGAAAAAAATGTTTTGGAATTTTTGTTTGTTGTAATTTTTTCAGTAACCTTGGGATCTTGTACCAATTTATGTCTTTTATGACAGAGGTAGTCTTTGAAGTTATGGGCATAACTAAAAAATAGACAGTCATGGTGGTAGTTACTATAGACTGGAAGCTTATCGTCAAACATTTCTTTTTATTACCATAAATTATTATGATCATTTCTACTGCCATAATTCCAAACTCGAATGCAATAACCCTTGGGTGGAGCATTGATGTCTTAACAACTATGTTACTAGAAACATTAGAAATCAAAATATTTAAAAGTTGCATCTAAGAAAAAATTTTAGACGCATATAAATTTTATATATATACAAGTTTTTATCCCATATAAAAAATACATATTAATATATATAGATAAGTTTTCATTCTCTATATAAATTTTAGCAGTTATATATATATATATATATATATATATATATATAGTTTTGTTGTTGGTTTTTTTTTTTTTTTTTTAAATCTTTGATAGCAATTTTATAGTTGTGTGCTAAAAATACAATTTATCAACAGATTTATCAAACACAGAAGAAATAAAGGGGAAAAAAAAATGTTCTAGAATTCTTTCAGAGAAAAAAATGTTTTGGAATTTTTTCAGGTAAAATAAATGTTCTAGAATTCTTTTATAGGGAAAAAAAGGTTCTAGAATTCTTTCGGGTAAAGATAATGAATTGGTTTTTATGACTCACCAGATAGCTACGGAGAGATGATAACTTTTTGCACCATGCTTGAACGAAGATTTGAAAACAGGATAACTGTTCCAATAGATCCAGACCCTGACAGCTTCGCAGTCGCCAACACCCATTGGCTTTAATAGCTTGTATTGATTTCAGACCTTCCACATTAAGTGTCCCTAGTTGACCACATCCGCTTATGTCAAGAACTTTGAATCTTGCCAGGTTAGAGAGGCATGCCAGTCTTGTCAGATTTGAATAGTTCGTCACTTTCGGACTCGTCAAATTGGCCGGTAACCTTCCAATCTCTGTCAAAAGACGATTGTTGGACAGATCAAGAATTTAAAGATTTGGAAAAAGACTTTCGGCCTGAGGAATGTCTATCTCTAGAATGCGGCTGAGTCTTATGATTAAATCTGTTAAACAACCTGGGCGATTTGGATGAGCACTCTGACCAATACTTCCCTGCACCTGAGAACTATCCAGAGGCATATTTCCTGGATCCACTCCTGTCAGCAACTGCTCCATATCAAGTGGACAATCTTGAACATCCAAAATTTTCATATTCACCCGTGCAATTGTTACAGGTAACGTTCTCATTCCACATTTATATATTCTGAAACTTTCCAAATGTACTAACTTTTCAATAGAGTTGCCAATAAGAAGTAGATTAGTGCACCCTATGAGAGTTAAATCTGTTAACCTGCTCAAATTATATAGAGAAGATGGCATCTCTGTCAATTCCGAGCTCCCTATATGTAGTTCTTCCAGATCTTCCAGTTGTTCAAGATTGTGAGGCAATTTCTTCAGCTTAGTATGGACCACATTTAAATCCTTTAAAGACTTCTGAACCTCAGTTCCTTTGGGCATTTCCTCTAGCATGGAGCAACGCTGAAAGTCGAGGTACTCAAGCGTGTAATTTTTTCCCAAATCTTGGAGAACAAGCTTCCTGCAATCTCGCAATGCTAAATACTGGAGTTGCAATAATTCTTCCGTAAAAGAATTTGGCAAAACCTCCAAATCTCTGCAGCCAGATAGATCTACATGTGTCAGATTTCTTACTTCCTCAAATTTTATAGGGAGTGTCTTCAGGCCTGGAATATTTTGTAAAACTATCTTAACCAAATGCTTGAAATTCAGCTTTCCTAACCACGCCTGTCCAATAGCTATTGGAGGCTGCAATGACTCTGAAGTTGAACGATGTTTTTTGAACAACTGTCCAACAGCTATTGGAGGCTGCAATGGTCTAGCTGTGCTCGTGCTTGCCCTTCCAAAATCTCGATTGAATACGACTTCCAATGCACGCAGTTCCGAAGGAGGCTTCGATACGAACAGTGATTTACAATTACAAATACAAAATGGAAAAGCTGATCCTAAATGAATATTTACGATTACAAAATGGAAAAGCTCTGTTCTAATTAAAACGCTGGCTGAGGGCTGACGCCATGAAGTTCCAAAACTCTTAAACTTCTCAGTAAAAGAGTAGAAGGAGTATTCCTTAAACATCTCAATGAGAGCGCAGAATGAGATCCACTCAAGCGAAGCCATATCAAGTCTCCCGACACACTATTAAATTACTGCTAGAATGTTTAACCCGTATATATCTGGATTTTGCAAAACTACGGGCAACTCATGGGATTCATCTCTAAGAATTCCTCGTACTTCGAATTTTTGCGTGGAGACATGGTACTGATCAATCAGCGGAGATAGAACTT
This sequence comes from Cryptomeria japonica, assembly GCF_030272615.1. NCBI lineage: Eukaryota > Viridiplantae > Streptophyta > Pinopsida > Cupressales > Cupressaceae > Cryptomeria > Cryptomeria japonica. Next base: position 717,558,727 of record NC_081409.1, on the reverse strand, counting down.
GTTAAATTGCAAATAGCAAATTTTATTCTAGTAATTTTTTTAATACAGATTATTCTACTTAATTTTTTTTAATGACTATATAAAAGAAATTCTCTTCACTAAAAATAAATTCAAACTAACATAAATAATTATTTAAGTGTATGTATAGAGAGAGTAAAACTAGAAGTTATACTTGAGCAAAATAAATATGTTATAATGTAAATAAAATAATTAAATAAATAATATGTAGGCAATCTAAATAATATACATTAATTTAAAATTTTAAAAAAAAATTATATAATTATAAGTCATGAGTAAAATATAATATTTTATTATTAATAATGATTCATTTCATTTATATTTTATGATGAGATAAACCATTGTTTGGTGACTGATGGAGGAAGGAAAAATGGATGAAGATCACAGTAAGGGTCTATAGTAGCATTTAAGAAAATGAAATTATTGAAAAGATTAAAATAATATAGATTAATTAGAACCTTCACTATTATTATAGAACAAAAACAAGGGATTACCCATAATTTGGGCAAATTCATACAAAGAGTAATAAACTTTCTTCACTCTAATTTTAGAAAATTACATTGATCTTTATCATAAATGGACAAATGTTGTGTTTTATTAAATTTTTAATTGATTGTCTAGATAATTATAATTAAAGTTATTGTATCTTTTGGTAAAATAATGATTAAGTCTTGTTCAATGCAAAGGGTTGAAACTATTGAATTTTTGTAGAATGACAATATTTTGTACTCACAAAAATTTAAAGTTGCAAATATCTTGATTTTTTAGAAATTTTGACAACGAATAATCTTCATCACTACAAATTCCTCTTACATCATACTATTGGACAGAGCCATGGTAACTAGAGAACTTAGATATGCAAAAACACAATTTATTATTTAATGTAAAATATATTTTGAAAACAATTATTATTAAATTAATGTATAGATAAATTTAGCAAGCATGTATATTATCTAAACAAAGGTGTTGTGGTTATTTGAAAACACTGCAAATGTATTGGAACCTTAGTACGAATGTAGAACAAAAATAGGGGATTTCACAAAATAAACTTTGTTATACGTTGATCAAAATTACATTGATATAAATGAGAGATATGCATTACACTAAAAAACTCGACAACTATTGTATTATTTTTCTTGAGCATTATCTTTAATTACGTGTCGCGATAACTATAATAAAATAGAGATACAAAAATACTACATTAAAAATATATAAACAAATGCTAAATTGATTTTCTCTAAGGATTATTTTTGTTGACAAGAACCACATATATAGACAACCTTTATCAGGGTGGGGCAGGTGAAAGCAATCTCTCACAAAAATCCTTTGTAAGTTATTCTCTAACCACATTATAAAATGTTATACAAGACGATATTTGAAGGTCTTCCGAGAGTAGCAAACTAGGGACTTAGAAATCATTGAATTTCAAAATCGTTCCAATTTTGTTAAGGCAATGAAGAAGTTCAGATTCAGATAATGAGAGTCAAAAGTTATAGGATTATTAGGATGTTTGCAAGCTTCTGGACCTTCAATTTACTCTGATATCAATGGTCTTCAGGGGATCCATCAAATTTTGAACTCTTTAAAAAGGGTTTTATTTTAATATCTGCGCAAATGATCGTAGGGGTTGATCTTTTCTTGCAAGCTTGGAAACAAAACTTTCATTCCACCAATAATGCTCTATGGTTACATCCTCTCCACATCAGATTTTATAACGTCCCAAAGGAATATTGGGACGTTGTTCTTTTGTTTGGAATTGGGAATAATTTAGGAGGATTTATGAAAATCGATGAAAATGTTCATGATGAACAATATCTTGATACAAAAATGGGATAGATGGTGATCTCCATGAGATTGGGAATTTTTTGGTGTGCCATGATCACTAGCCTAAAATCATCTTTATTGGCAATTGTAAAAAATAAGCTTATTAGATAAAATAGCAAATCTTTCTATAGATGTGGACCGATGGGAGTATAGCAGAAAAAAATGTAGGATTCATTTTCTAGAAAGAACTTTCTTATGTTTGATGAACTAGTGATGCTTTAGAGAAGATTTCAGGCACAAAAGAATCGAAGAGGAGTGTTGACAAAAACTCAACCCTGAAGAAACTAAGAATAGACAATTTGCAACATCAATAAACTTCTTTTAACAGGCACATGAGTCTTTAATTAAAACTAACTGTCCAAGCAATGCAAGGAATGAAGAACACGCAAAAATAGGTGGTCGATGGCAGAACTGAATGATCAACTGGACGGCCAACATCAATCATCTATAAGGAAAGCAAGTGCTGAAATACGCTTCCCTAATTTTAATTTGCAGGGGAAAACAGACTAGTGTTTACAAATTTTCAACATTTACAGAATATGATACAAGCGTGAGTATAAACAATTAAACAACATAGAGATAGAACATAGAGTTGATGTGGGAAAACTCTTTCGGGAGAAAAACCCACCACTAACAGAAAATAACTTAATTAACCATATGTCAAATACAATAAAGTCCAGTCTACAGACTTCCTCCACTCTGTCGAATAGTCGTTCCAGATAAAACAAAAATCTTGGATCAATTATAGTCACAGAATGCTCAATGGCTATTATAGTTCGTCAACCTTACATTGATTTTCATTTTTCTTCAAATACCAAACAAGTCGACCGTTCATCTAAGCAACTGCACCATCGGCTTGAAGTCTAACCGTTTGCCTGCATTGGTCTGCATTCATGGGAAACACAATATCCCACTTGCACCAGGAAGTTGGACTTTGGTTTGAAGTGAGCATCGTGGTTGGTCGCACCTTATCGGTCATTGGAAGACCCTCAAGAAGTTACCCTGATCTCTCGATGATACCCGATCGTTGAAGGCGACTCCATCGGGTCATCGACAAGACATACGAAAATGCTTTGCCAATCCCCAATAATAAGTAGACAACCTCATCGGCCCATCGGAAACAACATTGAAATGTTACCCCAATCTCCGATCACCAAGAGTAAACCCAGAAGGAAGATCCATCGGAGATCTGGCTCTCCCGATATACATTATTATCTTGATCGCCGATATCAACCCGATCGCCGAAGGCGACTTCATTGGGTATCGACGTAACCCCAAACCGGAACCTCTAATAGACGATGACAACCCCGACTGCCTAAGGTGGATCCATCAGGTCATCGACATAATGCTCATGCAGTCCTCCCCATAGCCGAAGTTACCCTGATGATCAAAGTCGACTTTGTCGAGTCATCGGGATAACGTCAAACCTGCTTTTCCGAGCTCCGATGAAAGAGAATACATTGGCAAGAGTCATCCCGATAGAGCTCACAGATTTCCTTCACACTATTTCATCGGCCAGAGTTAACTCGACCAGTATGAACAAAGGTCAAGTGAATTAGAGGCACATTTCCAACATCATCAACAAACCCCATGTAGATTTAGCAAAATTTGTGAATAACTAGAGTTTCACAGATATCGAACTACCGAGTAGAAATTGTCATTGATATCAACAGAATATTAGGGTTCAACTATATTGGGAAAAGTAATGTAATGCGGAGAAACTAAAAATTGAATCGGTACTGTAGATCCTAAATGAAAAGATTCAAATAGAAGAAAGGGTCAGTCAGCCTATCTTGAGGAGAACTTCTTGGTTAACTTCAGTCAGCCTATTTTTGGAGTGGTTTGGTTACAAGATGGAGATTGCTGCAACATTAATAGAAGTTAACCGAAGATTCGAAAAATAGCTTTTGGAAAAATTAGACTTCCGTTTACTTTCTATGTACATTTCCATGCTTAATGGCAAAAAAATAACGGAAACTGTCGAAAAGTAATGAGATCAAATACCGGTGTGGAGATCATTTTATCGTTTGAACAACATAGGCGAAGAGGTAACTCCTGTCTGCCGATTTGTCTTCCAAGTCCCTCACTAAATCGTGCATTCTTATTTTGAAGCTCCCCTTTGCTCTTCTCCAAATACCTACACTCCAATCCACGCTTTCAACCTGAAAGTAAGTTCATTAGCTACATTACTGTAATAAACAGTTCAAATGACATATATAAATGATGATAAAAATCTACGCCTATTTAAGGGTTGCAGGTAATTTTTTACCTGTAATGCTCTTGAACGAATTATATCTGCAAGCTCAAATTCCACAAGGCTTTTCTGACGGAGCGTCTGAAGGCATTGAAAACCATTATCATTATCTATCGAAAACCCTCTCCACCAGATCTCTGTCTTCTCTCATTGAGAAATGGGCAACGTCTAAAAAGGCCTCTTTCTCTCTAATGTCGAGAGACTCATAGCTATCCATTACTATCCCTCGTAATAAGTCTTTCGGCAGTTGTTTACGGAGGCTTTCCAACTGCTGCTTCCACTTTCTTGGGTCACGTTCATTGTGGAGCTGCCCCGCTAAAATTTTCAAAGCCAAAGGAAAACCACCACACATTCTAACCAACTCTTCCACCATATCTTTCAAATCGTCAACAGGTTTGGTGTTGCCGAAGGCATACCAGCAGAATAGCTCTTGGGCTTGTTTCTCAACTAGTAATTTAACATTGTATATTTCTATCTTAGAACTGACAAACAATGTTTGGTCTCTAGATGTCACCAAAATCAAACTGCCATTTCCCAGCACATCCTTTACACATAACAGATTGTCTATTTGCTCTGTATTATCTATATCATCAAAAACAATCAAAACGCGTGTCAACCCTCGCAGACGATCTTGAAGCATGGCCCTACCTCTACGCAAATCCTCAATACGCAAATTCTTATCACGCAGCAGATTTCTGAGGAGTGTTTGCTGCAGACATGGTATTTTCTCTTTACTCACATCAGACAAGAAACAACATCTCTGGAATTGGGAACACATGAAGTTGTAGAGATGAGTAGCCAGAGTTCACTTTCCCGATTCGCCTAGCCCCAAAATCCCGACAACGTGGGTGCTCTTTGATTCACTTCGACTCAGAACCACCTTTTCGAAATGCTCTGCCGCTTGGCGAAGTCCCACAGGGTGCTCACACAAATGCAGTTTTTCCCTTCCTAATACAGTCTCTACTATTTCGTTCAATCGCTCTCCATGGTCGCTGAAACAGTTTTGGGACTTGTCATAAACCAGAAGTTCAGGTAAAAAACTTTAAATCAATATATTTTCATATCATGTAAATACTTACTCTGTCTCTGTCCTGAATGCGATGCCAGAAATAGCAGAAACTTTTTCGAGGGCTTTTATCCAGCTTTCCACTCGTTCATCGGTAACCCTGCCTTTCCTTCTATGCTCCTCAAAGACTGTGGCATATGCTCCCTTCTCCACATAACGAAGTTCTGAAGGTTCGATGTCATAGAAGATGGGGATGATCTTAATAGAAGTAGGGTCAGAATCAAGCATCCATACCAGCTCATCCAAACACCACAGGGATTGCGCATATGTTTTGGAGAAAATGGCGATCTGAACGGAGGCACTACGAATGGCAGATTGAATTGCAGGGGTTAAGAAATCCCCCACTTGCAATTCCTGTTTATCGAGAAATACCCTCAATCCATGCGTTTCGAGAGCATAATAGATATGGCTGGCAAGGGTTTTCTTGACATCAGGTCCTCTGTGATTAATAAAAACACGATAGGGTGGAAAAACTTCTTCCATAAGGTGACCAAAAGGACGAACACAAAATAAGGAAACCAGAGAACCAGTAGAGGATGGTGAGATAGGTAAGCGGTAGGATCCAAGGTTTCTGTTAAACTTATCCACAAATTGCATTGACTTTTTATTCTCGATTAAAATAAACATAAATAGGTAGTAAGTTTGAGATGGGGAAAGGAAATAACCTTTTTTTATTGGTTAAAATTTTTTTTTGGTGCAGATGTAGAAAACACAGCTACAGCTTTCCGCAGTCAAACAAGTGGTAAATTTGACTCTCCCAAATAACGAGTTAAATTAAACTTTTTGTTGTTTAGGATACAAGTAATTAGTTTATTTAATTTCTTAATTGTGTGGTCTTGACTAAGATTGATGTGACCTCTCATAATGTGTACATTTCTTGTATGTTTGTTCGTTAAATAAGGGAAGGGTTGTGTTGAAAATGACAATGAGGCTAGCTATAATGAGCTGTCCAACGCTGAAGCTTTGATTGTTGAATATTATATATTATTCTGAATTAAAATACATCTTTTTCTAAGTGTATATATTAAATTCAGTATTGAGTATCGAAGAAGATATAACGTTGCTTGGTTAATGTTTCTTTCATTGACTTAATTAATTTATTATTTCCCTCACAACTAACACAGAGATTATTTGTTTATTCTTTCCATTCATAAAAGAAAGTTAAAAGAAATATCTAATTTCACTATCATTCAACATGGACATTATTATTTATTCTTCTTTGAATAATTAAGCCCTCTATTAGTCAATCTACCAATCTGCCAATCAGTCAATTTACTTCACATGGCCTTGAGAGCGCACATCTCGAGATTTGAATTTGTGCAATACATACTTACCTCAAGTTTTGATTGCATAATAGGTTCCTGAGGGCTAATCAATAGGCGATACACACAATCACATGGAAAAATCTGCCTTCTGACTAAATATGGAACTCTAAAATTTGAAAATTTTAGGGTTCCAACAGTGGCTCTTTCTGGGGATGTATGCTCCCTGTGAGTATAGCGAGACTCTAGTTATCTCTGGGAGAGCAAACCGCAGCATCCATCCCCTTTTTTAAATTGCCATCTGAATCTCGAGTAGCCCTAGGCCCCCACAAATTAACATTTTCTCTTCCCTTTGTCAAATACCTGATTCTGATTATGCAACAATATGAACCTTCTGAAAACACTATAATTCTCACTTGCCCCAATATCTATATATTTCATTGTATTCCTTTTGTCCACTCTACTATAATATGCACAAATACACTCCACCAATATTACTTGATCACTGTATCCTTGATTATATATGGCTTCCAGATTTGCAATTTGAGAAATATTTATCCAATGTTGATTTGAAAACCCTAATTTTTCATCATATGCCTCTTCTTTTGAAAAAATTAAATCAAATTTACTATATGTGAATCTCACCTAGGTGTAATTTCTCCATAAAACTTCCATATCTTAAATTTGAATACTTTTCTCATGGTACAATGCATTTTTCAACTGTGCAATACTCCTTGGGTAAAAAATATTTGGTAAATATTTCTTATAACATTTTGAAATATTTATGTCCCTAATATATGAATTTGGATCCCCCAAATTTTCATAATTATCCTTTGTGTCATGTTGTATCTTCTTTATTGACATTATGTCCCAAAACACCCTATTTCTTTCACATAACAATTTAACATGAAAGTGATTTTCAAAAATATTTTTGTGAGATAAATCATCATATATTATTATTTTACTTTCATCATATAGTTGATTTGAATAATTTAGGTCATCCCCAAATGCATTTTCTCCTTCCCTTTTCTCATATGATGCTTCTAGACAAACATTATTTTTGGAAGCATTCTGTGAAAATATACTATTCCTTTTGGTCATATCACCATTTATTATTACCATATTTTCCTCTATGGTTTCCATTTCTGAAAAACTATGATCAAACTTGCTTCCCTCTAACTGCAACAAATGAAAAAATATAGGCATGCCTTGATGTGAGCCTTCATATAATTCATTATCTAAAAGATTATTATGATACGTACTTTCATGAGAGGTATTAGGCTCTTTATCTTTTGGAATAATGTCTTCACAAATGTCCTCTGCAGAGATGTCCTCATGTGCATAAAATGTATTTATATCTATTTCACAGAATGGATTAGAAAAGAATTCATATCTTGGAAACCTTTCTTCAATTTCCTCTGGAGATTTGTTATACTGAAGATTTGAAAAACTATTTCCAGGCACACATCCCCTATTATACTCATCACCGTGTATGAATTCCTTTGACATATTTTCCTGGGAATCATCACTTACTTCATCAAACACACCCTGAATGTGCCCTAATCCATTAGTTTGCTTAATTTGAAAAAAAATTGGACCATTTTTCTGAACATACCTTTCAAATTCCTTTTCTAACAGATAAGAAATTTCTTCTATACTAAGAAATGGTTCTTCCTCCCCTTTGCATTCATTCACACAAATTGATTCTTCTTTATTTAAATCCATATTGTCCTCCTCATGTGATATCAGAACAACATCAAATTCTTCTTCTAAAATTTTGAGCAAAAGTTTTACCTGAGGATCATGATGGATCCCTAACTCATGCATTTTTATTGAAAATGAAGGCCTGATATCTGAAGGTATTTCTTTATAAATGTTGAACATCCTTATGAACAATTATTTTAGAGATTCATCCTTATAACTTTCTAAATCAAAGAATGCCTCCAAAGGGGAAACATATGATTTTTCTTTTTCATTGAATATTTGTTCCTCACCCTGCTCATAACAACTGTCATCTCCTTCAACATATGCAATATAAAACTCATGTGAGAACCATTTCTCAAATTCTCTCCAAGATGAAATGATATGTGCAGGTAGTGAGTCATATTCTTCCCTTGCCCTATGTTCCAATGTTTGGGAAAATAATATCATTACTTTCCCTTCATCATCAATGTCATGGTATTCTATAAATGAATAGAATGCTTCTAAATGCCACCTTACTGAATCATTATGCTCACTAGAGAACCTTGGTACAACTTGTGCAAGATGTAAAAACAAATCATCAAAATTACATGAAAATCTTCTAAGGTCCAATGGTCCATTGTCCCCTAGAAATTTTTTTTTTTTAACCAATTCTGAAACATCTTGTAATAGATTTCCTATTACCATCAAAGAGAGAAATTTTCATCTCCCTTTGGGTCTCTTCCCCTAGTAGAGTCACTAATTGAAATAAAACTTCTTATTAGGTAGAGTCGTCACCTCCTATGGAGGAAAAATTACTTATTAAGCTCCTCGGTTCTTCCTTCCAGTAGAGCACCTTAAATGAGATTCTCAAATTGATGTTTTACAGACAACTCCCTAGCAGAGTTGCCAATCTATTGTGTGACTCGGTAGGGGAAAACAAAATTTATCAAATATTCAATGAAAAAACACCAGAGCTTCTAGGTGAATGTCAAACTATGTATGACAACTCCCCAGCAGAGTCACCAATCTGTTGGTGCCCAAAACCATAGATTGGAAAACCTAAAGACTTGCCAAATCCTCAAGCAATCTAATCAGCCTTGGCCAACGAATAGGGATGATCAAAGACCAAATCCCTCTGCTCTTAAGGCTCCACTAAACCTAGGTGGGTATACCTCTCCCTCTCAAGAACAAAAAGAGTAATTTAAAGTGGATTTAAGCTTTATGGTTAGCAAATGCAAAACTGGCAAATGATTGTTCTGCAATTATGCTTTATTATGTGCTTTAACTGAATGTTTTGAAAAGAAACGATTGTGAATGTATTTTGAAAAGTAAAATGCTTTCAGGACTTAAAGAAAAAATGCACATATCAGTTCATATAGGATTTGGAAGAATGTTTTTCTATCAAGGACCTTATGCATAACAATTCAAGATCTAATAAGATGAATAATAGACCAGTGCCTCTATCCAAGGATACATACGATACTTTGCAGACGAGCAATTTGATCAACTCAAGAGACAGTGTTAACTATCACTGTGAAGGTTTCAATATGTGTTACATAAATATGAAAACTCAACTTCACATTTAGTGCAACAACATGTGATGGCACATTATAGCAAATCAAATAGTAGATTTATCACGAGGACAAATAAACTCACCAACACAAAAGTATACACAATATTTCAAATAGAAACAACGAACCTTGTATATTGATTTCTGGAAAATGAATGCATACAAAGCTACACTTGAAGATACTCCATTACAATTTGTTTGCACAAAAAGATGCTTCCTCTTCCTACAAACTTCTCTGATACATATTGCTTATAGCCCCTACCGGCAATATTTTTGTCTCTCCTTTCCTTCCAAACAAAATTACTCCCCCTAAGTATGTCCATGAAAAGGCATATATGAAAGGACACACCCTTTCATACATGGGAGGGAGTTACAGATAGTTGCATTCTCAAAGGACACACCCTTTGGTTTGAAAAATAATTACAAGTAATAACCCTAAAATCAAACTAAAGAAATGATTTACTAATGTTCTTTCTAATATTTCACTTTGATAAAATTCCACTTCCGCTCTTGAACTCCTCGATATTCCTCGTCACCAAACTTTTATTAAATATCTTGCACACAAACTAAGCCAATCAAATTCATTGATTCAATTAATTACTCCCAATTAGGTTTTGCGTATGAAAGATTAATAATCCCTTTCCCTAATGCAAGATTAATCCTCCTTAATCAAACTATATCATCAAGAGGATATTTTGCAAAGTGATATTTATACTTGGGACTTGAAAAACATTAATTCGTATAATAAAACAAAATATTTACCCTAGTATATATTTCGAAATAATAACCGAAGGTAAAATACTTTATACTAAATAATAACACTTCCCTTGGAAAATCATAACCATGGATAAATATTCCACTTTGCAATACCTTTTCATCCTTTTAGGGCAACTTCATCTTTCTTGGGAATATTTTATCATATAGGATAAAAACTTTGCAAAAATCAATCAAACATTAACTATATGGTAAAGATAATTTACCCTAATCAACATATTCAATTTATTAAATTAGGGCAAATAATATGTATATGAAAAGATTGCCTCAAAACACTAAAATCCATTTTAATAAATTCTCTTCAACATTTTACCTTGGGTAAAAAGAACTTTTAAAAACACACTTTCTTCTTTGAACAAAATATAATATTCACACTTTGATCCTCAAATACATTATACAATAAAGAATAACATAATATAATTTCCCCTTTGTCAAAATATATTCTTTTATAACTTCTTGGAAGGTAATTAGAGTATTATCATAATTATATCAAAGACTACAAATAAAATTTGTTTTCAGAGTGCTTTTGCAAATAAATAAAGATGGTGAGAAATACTCCCTTCTCAACATGTGCTTAGGAAAAATAAATTCAAACTTTCATACGTAAGCGTCCTGCACACCAAACAATGTAATAAAAATTTCATATTACATTAGGGATATTTAATAATTTGCCCCTTAAATAGAAAATGCAATATTTAATAATTTGCCCCTTAAAATAGAATTTTAGGGAAAATGTTTACGTAAATAAGAATCCCTAATATTCACATGATTTTCAAATATATATTTCAAAAGTAACATTAACCACATAAATTTCCCTTTGGAAATAATCACTTTGGATAAATATTCCATCTTTGCAATAAGATATTTTCACTTTTCAATTCGATTAGGAAAACATATCATCATAAAAAGTTAATCAAACTCTTTACAATTTATGCTAATGTATATATTTTTATTTTAATAAATTAGGGTAAAAAAGATCATTCAAATGAATATATGATGACATGCTAAATATTTTAAAGGTCACTTAAGTCAAGAATGTCAAATACATTTTTCTTTTTTGAAAAAATGAACACCTTAGTACTATCTGAAAAGTAATAATATTAAAATACTAGTTACATCAAAATATAATAAATAGAGTTACCTTACAAACAATAAAGTTATATCCCAAACCATGATATTAGAACATTATATTAATATAGTTAAGAAATACTTCCTGTTGTCGTGTTGTCATAATTTCCTTCTTGGCAGAATATATTTCTTTATACTCTCTATAAGGCAAAAACATTGAAACATTATCATGACTATGTTATAAATAAATTTTCCTCAAAATACTTTTGCAAATAATAAACATTATATTCAAAATAGAATATCAAAACATTATGATTGGATAAGGAATACTCCCTCGGAAAATTTATTTACTTTCATGTGTAACATCTTCTACTTGATCTCCATCGATGTAGCTTTCCACTATTGGGAGAGCATGTTTCTAGTTATACCGATGCCCGATGATATAGGTCTTCCTCATCGACCCATCGGGGTAAGTATTTTATTGCTCTACTGATCACCCGATGAGAAGAAAATAAATGAAACGCTATTGCTATGTCATCAGCATAACATTTCTCCATCGGGATAGGTATTTTTCTATTTCCCCGATGCCCGATTATTTGTTTAGGGTTAGGGTGACGGTTGCGTTTTATGCCAATCATACTTCCACCGTAGAATATTCAATTTGAAAGATTCGACCATCCAGAGAGAAAGTTGTCAATGACAAATCGTACCCGGTAGATCCATTTGCTTACAGAGCAAGCGAATGGTTGTTGCATATTCCTTTAGTAGTGGCACCACTTCAAGCTCCTTAATGTCTTCGGTTGACTATACAATCAGATAAGCTTCAAACTCAAGAGTAGGCGAGGGTAGAATATTTCCAAGAAACTGTAAGCATGATCTCATCCCTGTAATCTCCTATCTTGCTTTATCGTCTGAGACAAGAAGTAATGCCAGTATTTGGATAGCCTTCTTCAGTGCTCACAACTCTCCTATGAGAAACATCACACTTGTTCCCTATATGTATTATAGTTATGTTTGCATTTGCATGTTGGCGTGCGCACTCAGGCCAGCTTGCAAGATGAAAGACTATTGTCCAGCCGTGTCCCAGATCTGAAGTTTTATTGGTCTGTTATCAATGGTAATCATACGAGCACCAAACTCTACACCAATTTGTCAGGTCATGAACTGGCTGGAATCGCTTATCAGTAAACTGGAGTAGAAGACATGATTTACCCACCCCTGTATCACCAATTATAATGTACTTGAAAAGATAGGCATAAGACATCTTCAAGATTTGTTAAAAGTATTCAAATGATCGTTGCTTGCAGATCTATGCACTTGTGCAAATGCCAACCTGAATTATGTTTAGGATTCCAGAGCGAGCACCCTTAGCCTAATTCAACCTTCTCTATTGATTTTTGTGGTTTTCTTTTTCTTTCTACCAAAATAGAACTGAGTTGGTTACTCATTACTTGATTATCAGGCGACACAATCAGTGCTTTATGCCTGATCTCCAAATACAAAGGCATGGGGGCTAGACCACGACCTGCCTTAGATGTACCAGCTCATTTCCTAGGCATGACTTAGCTCATTGGACAAGTGGTGTGGGTAAGGAACAGATCAACACCAACCGATACACTAGTTCACCTAACCGGAGCAGAAACTTTGCAATATCTAAAAAATGCACAGATAAACACCGATCGATACACACCCTATCAACCTTGCTTCATTCACCTTGCAATTATTTATGGTTTTGCTTTGTTATCAGAATAAACTAATCTACCCAAATACCACCTCTCTCCACCTACCTACACTAAGCAATTGATCAATCCACATGTTGCATACATGTCTACAATACCACTGCTGATAAAAATGCCTACACCTTATTGGGGGATCGGGAGGCTTTTAAAATGCCTACACCGATACCCAATGGGTGAGACCCATCAGGGCCCGCTTCGCATTTTTCATTCAACACATTTTATAACCATTTATTTAAAATGATTTAAAAGATTAATGCCTTTTTCTATAGGACTTCTCTTTATAATGTTTAAAATCTTTTATTCAAAAGATTAAAATAATTTCTCCAAAAGATGCTCTCATATTTTACATTATTTATAAAATTTTGAAAGCCAATAGCATATAATTGAAACATCTCTTACCCCTGCAATAACCACACTCAAAGATGTATTAATTTTGAAAAATATCGTTTAACCTTTTATAACACACAATATTTAATGAATATATTATGATATCAACCTAAAGGGAATTAACATATAAATTAAGATGTTGAACTTTATATATTGAGGCAGGAAAAATTGAGATAAGATGTAAATAAAAAGGCTTTCATGAATGCGTATGGCTTCAACATTTTTCAATAGGTTAGATATAAACATTTCGTAACACAATCTGCTCATGAAATATTCCTGCATGAATGGAATATCCAACATGTCTTTAAAATATCGTATATTGCATTTGGATTTATTCAAAAGACAGTGAATATTAAAATTGAAATACTTAAATATAAATAAATTTAAAAGGCATCCTACTTTTAGACTAAATAATTAGGGCTTGAGAGTGCACACCTCGAGATTCGAATTTGTGCAATACATACTTACCTCAAGTTTGGATTGCATAATAGGTTTCTGAGGCCTAATCATAGGCGATACCCACAATCTTTTTAGTGTAGGACAATTGGTAGATAAGGGTTTTCAACTATAGTTCGAGGATGGAAAATGCAAAATCATTAATAGATCTGGCTTGGAAATTGCAACTGGTACACAGACAAAAGGTAATATATTTCATTTGAACTCAGGTGAGAAGACATGTTTGATTAAATATATTGATGAGAGTTGGCTATGACATAAAAAGTTGTGTCATGTGAATTTTGATTGCATTGTGAAGACCAATTCAACTAAGGCAATTAGGGATAGACCTAAGATTATGAAGCCCTATAATCCGATATGTAAAAAATGTCAAATGGGTAAACATGTCAGAACCTCTTTTAGGAGTATACAAGATAAATCAAATTATGTTCTTGATCTTATTCATACTCATTTGTGTGGCCTTGCTAGAGTTAAAAGTTTTCATGGTGATAGATATTTCATGCTAATCATTGATGATTATTCTAGAATGATGTGGGTTACTTTTTTGAGAGAAAAATCTGAAGCATTTGAAAAGTTTAAAATCTTTAAGGCTAAAGTGGAAACCGAGACATGATTGAAGATTAAATGTTTGAGATCATATCATCGTGGAGAATTCACATCCGGAGAGTTTACTAACTTTTGTGACAAGAATGGTATAAGAAGACAATTTTCTGCTCCCCGGACACCTCAGCAGAATGGAGTTGTGGAAAGGAAGAACAAAACTATCTTGGATGTTGCTAGAACAATGATGATGGAAGCTAATCTACCTCATATCTACTGGAGAGAAGAAGTGAGTACAATGGTTTATCCATTCAATAGAGTACATATCAAAGGGGAAACCGGTAAGACACCTTATGAATTATGGTTTGGCAATACACCTATGGTTAAGTATTTCAAAAATTTTGGTAGCAAATGTTATATCAGGAGAGATGATATTATTGGGAAATTTGATCCTAGATGTGATGAAAACATATTTATTGGTTATTCTAATGAAATCAAATCATATATATGTTTTAGCATGAGATTACAGATAATTGTCAAGAGTGCTAATGTCAAAGTAGATGAGCTGAACAAAAGTCAAATCAGAGTTTATGAGAATGAACCGGCAGTGGAAATGATTATATCTGAACCGGTAGCACCTTTACCAGAACAGAGAGTTGAACTAGTTACTCTGACAACATTAGAGAACTCTACAGTAACTGAAGAACAGGGAAGAGAAACAAAAAGTTAGAAGACTCCTAGGTATGTTAGATTGAATCATTCTGAAGATCAAATCATTGGGGATAAGAGCAATGGAGTGATGACAACAAGAGACTGGAAACTAATGAGGTATGTTTAATTTCACAAGTTGAACCGATACCAGTAATTGAAGCATGTAAAGATGAACATTGGTTAAAAGCTATGGAATAAGAATTAGATCAGATTGAGAAAAATAACACATAGACCTTGGTTCCCCAGCCTAAAAATAAAAATGTTATTGGAACTAAATGGGTTTTTAGAAATAAATTGAATGAGGATGGTCAAGTTATAAGGAATAAGGCTAGATTGGTTTGTAAAGGATATTCTCAGCATGAAGGAATTGATTATGGAGAGACTTTTACACCTATAGCTAGGATTGAAGTCATGAGATTATTTCTTGCCTATATTGCTTATAAAAACTACAAGGTTTACCAGATGGATGTTAAATGTGTATTTTTGAATGGGAATCTTGATGAAGAAGTTTTTATTGATAAAATTGATGGTTTTTCACTATCAGATGATACATATATGGTTTGCAGGTTAAGGAAATCTTTATATGGATTGAAACAAGCACCTAGAGCTTGGTATGCAAGGTTGGATAAATATCTTTTGAAACTTGGTTTTACTAAAGGTAGTTCCGACAGTAATTTATATTATAAAATCACTGATGATGACATATTGATTGTTGAAGTATTTGTTGATGACATTATTTTTGGAGGTGAACACAAGTTATGCATGGAATTTTCTAAGAATATGGAGAAAGAATTTGAGATGTCTATGATTGGTGAAATGAAAATTTTCTTAGGTCTGCAAATTACTCAGACTGACAAAGGTATTTTTATCCATCAAACTAAATATGCTAAGGAATTGTTGAAGAAATTTGGTATGGGATATTCTAAACCGATAAGTACTCCTATGGTTACAAGTGAGAAATTGACAAGAAAAGATGTTTCTGCACTGGTAAATCCTACAAGATATAAATCTATGATTGGAGGTCTGCTCTATTTGACTCAGACTAGGCTTGACATTATGAATGTCGTTTGTATTGTTTCAATATTTCAGAGTGATCTTAGAGAAAATCATGAGATGGTGGTGAAAAGGATTTTTA
Source organism: Cryptomeria japonica (assembly GCF_030272615.1). NCBI lineage: Eukaryota > Viridiplantae > Streptophyta > Pinopsida > Cupressales > Cupressaceae > Cryptomeria > Cryptomeria japonica. The sequence continues at coordinate 717,542,240 of NC_081409.1, read as the reverse complement.
GATACCTATAAGGTACATCAAAATATGGCTTATGGTACTCTAAGGATGATAACTTTACTTTATGTGCATATACATGGCTGGAGATGTTGATGACCGAAAAAGTACTTCCTGTGGAGCTTTCTTTATTGGAAAGAAGTTCTTTTCATGGATCAGCAAGAAACAATCATGTACTTCTTTATCTATTGTTGAAGTGAGTATGTTGTTGTTGCTACTAACTGTACACAAGTTTTATGGATGAAGCAAATGTTGAAGGATATAAAGGTGGATTGTGATGCACCGGTAGTTATTCACTGTGATAACTCTTTTGCTATTGATATATCAAAGAATCCAATATTTCATTCTAAAACAAAACATATCTATGAAGTACAAATTTTTGAAGGAGAAGGTGGAAGAAAATGAAGTTAGACCAGTTTATGTGAACATTAAAGAGCAGATTGTAGATCTTTTCACTAAACCTTTATCCAAGGAATCATTTGAGTACCTGAGAGACAAATTGGGAGTTTTTGCCCCTCCAATAGAGACTTGTTTGATGCAGTTTGGCATCAGTCTGACATGCACCATCTGAGATACTATTCATTCTGACATTGATGTGGGATGCTACTGCTCACGGGGAGTAGTCAACTTTGATATTCAGAGGTTTATGCTTTTGCATTGATATTTCTCATAGATTTCTGGCATTGATGTCAAAGGGGGAGAGATATTGATGTGAAAAAGATAAAGAAAGAAAAAGAAAAAGTCATAGGGGGAGAGATATGAAAAGTAAAAGGGAGAGATATTTAGAGCTATATGGAGGTGATTGTTGGTTGTCTTCCACAAGGGGAGACTTGTTTGGCATTTCTTGGTACTTAAATGTTTTTCACATATAGTGTTGTCATCAACACCAAAGGGGTAGATTGTTGGCCATTGGGTGGAATTGATTATGTGTTGCATTGATGTTTTATAATTGCTGTCAACACTAGTTGTTTGGATGCTTTACCAACACCCTTCTGGTCCTAGTAGGTTGAGTGGTTTCTAGTTAACTTGGATCCGACATGATTTGGTAGGCTCCAGTATAGTCTGGTCATGAAATTGTCTTGTTCATGATACTTATACTCATATTTGGTCAGTTGGTTTTGGTTTGGTGATTGGATGCTATCCTGCTTTCTTAGAAGATTAGTTTTTGGTTCCAGCGAAGGTTTCACTAGTAGAGATTTTGATGGAGATATTTGATGAATTGCATAAGTGGTGTTGGTGCATCTTCTGATGGAGTTTCAGGATGTTGTTGGTGATCGTGTTTGAGACTTGGTAGATGAAGATCATTGGTGAAGCGTGTGGACCTATACTTTGTCCCGGTTGATCTTGGTTATGGATCGATTTTAATGTAACGTGTGGAAAGGACCTATTGATGTATCTCCGGGATGACTTATGTGTTGGATTTTATTTGTTTACTCTAAGACCGACATGGTTTATAATTATGTAATCGGTTTATTGTCTGGTGGCCGACTTGATTGTTTATGGTCGATGGTTTTGTATAAATAAATGTAAGATCTCAATGTAGATCATCATGGTTAATGTAAGAGGTCATGGTCAATTAATGTAATGTGTGAATAATATAATATAATTCAGGTTGAGGAGTTGGCCAATCATTGGAGATCGAATTGGGTTTATGTAAGAGGATTTAGTCCTCCCTTGTTGAGCTTAACTAGAATTGTACTCAGGCATAGGAGATGCTATCTTTTGCAGTTCAACACTTCTCTGGATTGTAGTCTAAATTTATATGTAATCAATGAGGCTCCTTTTGTGATGAGCAGTACGCTCCACGTTTTTGGCCTTCCTACAAGTGCAAGCCCCTTCATTGTAATTCACATACTTACTGCAGAAGTTTTATCTGATTATGGGTAGGCTTCCCTCCATGGTTTTTCCCTTTACCGGGTTTTCCACACACAAATATTGGTTTATGTGGATGGATTTTATTCTGTAATTACTGTTTATGCTTAATTGGTTTAACTGCTATTCTAGTATTACTGTTTTGGGTTCTGATATTAAAGTTCTAATTGTTGAATGTTCTTGTAATCTAAGACAACTGATTCACCCCCTCTCTCAGTTGTCTTCCAGTTATCTCAATTGTCTAACATTTTGAACATAGGAAGCTTGTTATATTGTAATAGTTGTTCAAGGCGGGAAATAATTGATGGTAGTATCCTTCATATAGTTTTAGGGGGTTAAGGGTCATTTTCACTAATTCATGCTAATTTTTTCTCTTTCTTAGCATGATTTTTTGATCTTCCAATCATGCAGATTAGCCTTATCCAGATGTTCCTAGTAGGTTTCAAGTTAGGATAGGAGATTGCATCTTCTCTTTATTCTCTATATGTAATTATTTCCTTTTAATATCTAATATATTATAGGCTTTGGCCTTTTGCTTAAAAAAATAAAAAATATTAGGGTTTGTTTAAATAACCATTTAATTTTAAAATTTAAATTTGAAATTGAAATTTGATCTAAGATTGCAATTTTGAATATAAATTGAAATTAGAAACCAAATTTGAAGAGGGAAATTCAAAATTTAAATAACCCACAAGCTAAATTTTTAGAATTTTTAAAATTAGGGTTTTTGAAATTAACCACTTAATTTTTAAAATTAATTGTGAAATATGTCTTGTAGATGAAATTTTGAATTATGAAATTGAAAAAGTGCTCAAATCTGAAATAATTTATCCAAATTAAACAATTGATAAGCTCAATTTTGAAATTAAAAATTAGGGCTTTAATGAAATTAACCTCTAAATTTTTAAAATTTGCAAGGAAATCAAACTTGTAAATGAAAATTTGAATTTTAAATTGCATACACTCAGATCCGAAAACAAAAATCAGAATTAATGGTGTAAGGAGTTGGGTTCGCCAAAATGCAAAGTGAAAAATTGGAGGGTTAGCAAATTCGCCACTTGGAAGGATAGATTCACTAAGCTCAATTTTCACTTGAGGAAACTTTACATTCAAAAGAGGGGGACGAATCTACTAGATCCAATCCCAAAGGATACAAGGATTGAATACTAAGTAGATTGGTTAAAATTGGAATGTGGTTGACCCTCTTTTGTAAATTGAATGAGTAAAGTGCTGAAATTGAAGGCGAAGTATGTGAAAACAACGAGCTACAGATTTGGGATTCAATCATGCACCTGGATTTGAGAAGTTTGAGATGATTTAGAGCTTCTCTGTGAAATTGGGCAAAAGTTGCAAGGACCGTATGTCCCAACAGAGGCGCCCTCCTATTAGTCCTTCGAACTTTTCGTGCATTGAAAAGGGTTTTTTCATCTCTGCAAATAAAGCTTAATTCCAGAAAGTACACTTGCACACCTACTTCCTGCACATAAAAAGGAGAAGAAAGGGGTTGGGAATAAGGGTTTTCCTAAGTCAAACCCTGATTTGGAATCAACCTTGAATGAAATACTGCAAATGCTTGAAATAGATGATGGAAAGGTATACCTTCAGATCTGTAATAGATGATAATGATGATTTAATTCTTAGATGTAATCAGATATGTTGTATGAAATGGCATGAAAATGAAAAAACACTAACACACACACATACTTGCAAATGCATGATGTAATATTGCTCCAATGGATAGATGAAGAATATGTAGCCTTGATGAATGCTAGATGATGAATGCCTGAATGCTTGATGTTTGACTGCTTGAGATCCAATTTTTCCTTCATGAATGTATGATGATGATCTCAAAATGAGAGGGGAAGACCTCATTATATACTTGCCTATCATCAAACATTTAATTTTTTGACATAGGTCGACATAGGGGTTTATTTCCCGATCACATTTGAGGTAGGTCTAAGGGAGAGGGGCCAAGATAGGTCCCCTTTAGGTGATCCTAGGGCACCATGCCTTGGTCCTAGTGGGGACCAGGGTGCCACGCCATGGTTGTGCCCTATTTTGGGGCAGGATCAAGGTGGCCATGCAAGGTGGAAGGTGAAAAAAGAAGTCTAGTTGCATATGAGAGTCATAAATGGGTCCCGATCAAATATGGGGATGAGATCGATAAGGTGAGGGCCCAAAATGCGGTCAAAATTGCAAGGGGTGCAATTTTAAGATGCTACATTTACCTCTTTTTCTACAATTTTTTTGTGTATATTGATAACTTGAAACTTTAGTTAATGGATATATTTCTTACTATTTTTTTTATAAATATACGTTTTTCAATAAATTTGAAAAATTGTGTGTGTTGAAATACAACTCTTTCTAATTGCACCCTTTTCCTTAATTATTTATCCAAATTAGAAAATAATTATATCTATATACACCTTAAAATTGGCTTGATCACAATGTTTATTTTGACAGGGTGTCTGCTTCTGGTTTCATTTCTGCTATGTGGTATCATTCTAACTAGTGGTTGGAGAATTGTGTGTCATAGGCAGGGGTAGTTCAGACTAGTGTTTTTTGGCAGCAATGGATATGCATCCTTCAGTGATCATACTTTAATCTTCCTTCTATATGGTTCTATTGGTGGCTTCCTTTATATCTAATGTGGCTTATGTAATTGGGATGGGTTTTTTGATGTACTATGCCAATGGGCATTTGGTATTGGGTAGAATAGGCTTGTGCTACTTAAGCAATACTAAAGGGTTTTCTTACTGGTTCTTTCCCTTCAGTGCTTTTTGAACTAGACACTATAAAAAAACTTTTTAAATTTAACATAGTTCAGTGGTTCTATCCACTTTTATCAAAAATAAAAATAAAAAAATCCTCTACCTATGAATAAATTCATTAATTTATTTATATGATTCATAACATTTATTCATTTTATCCTAAGATCATTTCCACATCATCTAACCAGTTTGTCCTATTATGCCACATCAACATGTGTATCACAAATTAAATATTCCTAAATATTTAATTGATCAATTATCCTCAACCAATTCAATAAACTAAATGGACACATGGCATTTGCAACAAATTGAGAAATTAAATATTCTTAAGATATTTAATTAATCAAATACCTTCAACACACTTGGAAGAGAGACATGGAATCTTCAACCAACTAAGGACACTTGGAATTCTTATCTCTTCTCTGTCCTCCACATATCATTTGTTTCCTCTTGAGGGAGAAAGATCCACTTTTCTCTCCAACTTCTCCATCTCCAACCATTCAATTCCTCAAATCGAATCTGAACCATCCACCTCTTCCACCTAGGACATGAGCCTTGGAAAACTTATAAATATGACCTCATTTGCACAAATCAAGCTCTCACAATATGGAAGCATTTTTATATTCACTCAATCATCTCACTAGTCTAGAAGCATTTTAGCAAGCATTAGAGTATTTTCATAGTAAAAGCATTATCATTAGCATAAGTCCATATAGAAGCATTTTTAATATCATGTAGGTCTTAATTTTCATCTCATCTAGCTTCTCATCATATTAGTGTTGGAATTAATTCTTGCATTAGAACATAATCTCATTCTCTAGGTTGTCATTTTGAAAGCCAAGTGCATAAAATCTGAGAGAAAGCATGACTTGAAGAATCCTTGGAGATAGAGGACAATGGGACTCTCATAGGAATGATGAATTTGAATTTCATTTTCTTAATTTTCTTTCCATATCAGTCTCATTGATATGTTTTAGGATTTAATTAATTGACACATAATTCTTGCACACAATATCATCTTGACATAGATTCTTTTCTCTACTGTGAAATATTTTTTATTTTTTTTAAAATAAATTTTAACATTTTTCTTTGACAAGATAATCAAACTTATATTTAGTGTTGATGACCTACTTTAAAAAAAATAAATATTAAATATAAAAACTAATTAATTATTAAAAGATATATATTTTGGAAATTTCAGCTATAGGTCTATAAAAAGGGTATTTTTACATTTGAAAAAAAATATTATTTGTAAGAGTAGGAGTTGTTGAAACATCATGTTTTCTTAATTTTTCTTTGGCAATTAGACCCAAAGTAGTATAAAATATACATTTAGTAGACACTTCCAATTGGAAAAGTTGTGGCCCATATATAACTTAGCTATAATGAATCTATATAGATCATATGTTTGAGTAAAATTAATTTTTATTTAGAATTACTTAAATTCACTTGTGCTGATTGTGGGAGAGGGTAAATCATGGTCATGGATGAAGAAAACATGAACTATCATCATATGCATAAAAGGAACATTATGGAGTTGTTGAATTAAATTTGAAATTGAATTAGCAAAGAAAAATAATAACTCCATCTACCAAATTTACTTATGATATGTAATAACCAAAGCATTATTCACTCAATGTATGCGACAAAATTATGAAAAAATAGATTTGAAAATATGCATAATGTAAGAAACTCCACGTTCACCAAAATATAATGTGGGTGAAATAGGGTTTCATAATTTAGGTTATGAATCCACTTATTTCCACCAAATACATTAAAAGGGTGAGAGAACCCAATAAATCTAACCCCAATTCTATAAGCAAAAGGGTTGAATACTAGTTGGATTGTACTCTCCTTTTAGTTTTAATTGAGGGTACTTAAGATATTTGAAATTGAATGCTAGATCTAGGGTAAATGATAAGAATTTGACATAAAATGACATAAATAGTAAGCTATAGGTACAATATACATACCCAGAGCTAGATCTAGGCAAAAGGAATAGAAAGAAACATGTGCATTAAAAAAAAGCTCAAAAGTGTAGGATCGAGTTAGGTAAATCAACCTTAGTCCCCAGATATCAAGTGCAAACAAATAAGAAAATTTCAAAATCAGAATGTTGCTTAGAACTTGTACATCGAATCTCATCAAAATTTCATAGGATTGGGATTTAAAAATTGATGTAGTCCTCCTATTTTTTCTCCTATAAAAGTCAAATATGATCATTGTCAAATTCTCTATCAAAATCTCCATTCATAGCTCATGAATTTGTTGCCTGGACATAGAAAGAAGGAAAAAGGTGTTATTTATAAGGGCTTATCTTAGGTCAAACCCCAGGTTTGGAATTAAACCTTGAATTGAATTGAAATTGAACTTGAAATATTGAAGTAAATATTGAATGTTATACCTCAGATGTGTAGCAGTGGATTATGATATGATGCTCTTTGAATATAATCATAGGTAGTGAGGCAATAAAATGACTTGATGTGACAAGAACATGAATGACCTAATCAAACACACATGCTTTCATGAAGATTTATGTAGATTTGTTTCTCCATGATGTTGAAATTCTTGAAGAATATGATGGGGTGAAATGTTTCCTTGAATGTTTGAAGATGCTTGATGTTGATACATAAATGATGGGTGGTGTGATAAATGTGTTAAATGAAAATGAATAAGAAGAATACTCTTATATATATTTATTAAGGTAATTTATTGATTAGGCCAACCTCCAATAGTCAAACTGAGACATCGATAAATGAAATCACCATGAAGAAGAAGTGCACTAACATATTAAAATTAATCCTAGAGTTAAGGAGGACCAAGATTCCCTAGGCACCATGGTCTTGGACTAGGACACCCTAAGCTACCATGGCCCACCAAAAATAGGACCTAGACAATTGGAAAACCTAAGTGCATAGCTTGAGACACAAGTTCAGTTCTTCGTGCAGAAAGATGACATCATATTTGAGGTTAAAAGGTTAGAATTGAACCCAAAGGAGAGATAATATGGGACACACTAAAGTAGGGGCACAAAAGGTGGTGTGAATTCTATAGGGTTACTATTTATGACACTACAACTGTAAATGTTCAATCACATCTTTCTATTTTACCAATGTTAATTTTTGCCTTCTTTAGTCTTAGGGATTAGGATTTACCCATAGTAATTTCCCATGATATGGATAGTGGTGTTTTTTTCTTGTTACCTAGTGATATATGTATTATATGTATGACTACCTCCAACTATAGACTAGGAAATCCTCCATTCATCTTCCTATTGGAAGGGGCCCAACTCTTCAATGAGGATGATGGATAATGACATTTGTAATTATTAAAATCTACAAAGATGAATAACCCAAAATACAATGCAAATGAATAGAAATAAAATTATGAATATTGTAACATCCTAAAATTACACCCCTCACAATTTTCAGCTACATCTGGGTCTTCACCTTAGTTTTTGTGCCCCTCGGCCTGATCGGAGACCTGAATATGCGCATGCACATCAAAAGAACATTGCAATTCAACCTTGTGTTATGTCCACACCTTGATCCTACCCCAAAATAGGGTAGGACCAGGGTGTGGCACCCTAGGATCCACTATTTGGGACTTCCCTTGATCCTTTCCCCTTGGACCTAATTCAAATTTGAAGTGGGAATTCCCTCCTATGTTGGCTCAAGTCATAAAATCAGTCAATTAAACCCACTGGCAAGTATATAAGAGGGATTTCCCCTCTCATTTGACATATAACAAAATTCAATCAAGCATCCAAGCATTCAAGAGATCAAGAATTCAAGAATTCAATAGAAATTGAGCATTTTTAGTCTACCTTCAAGATTTGGAGCAACAATAGAGACAAGATTTCAAGCATTGAAGAGGAGATCAAAATTCTACTTCATGAAACCCTAATTCCATGTGGAGGCAAGGAAAAATTCATAAGGAGGTATAAGCATTTCAATTTCATTCAACTTTACATCCCCTCATGGAGGAGAATTTCTACTTTCAGTCCTTTCATTTACATTATTTAAACCACTTGGTTAATTCCAAAACTGGGGTTTGATCTGAAGACAAACCCCTATTTCCAACACATTTCCTTTTCTTTCTATGTGCAGGAAATATGTGTGCAAATGTACTTCTAGAATTAAGCTTTATTTGAAAAAACAAAAAAAATCCTTTTCGATGCACAGAAAGTTCGGAGGAATGATAGGAGGGTCTCCCTGTTTGGAAACATGGTCCCTGCAACTTTTGTTGGATTCAATAGAGCAGCTCCAAATCATCTCAAACTTCTCAAATCTAGGTGCACGACTAAATCCCAAATCTATAGCTCACTATTTGCACATACTTTGCCTCCATTTTCAACACTTTGCCTTAATTCAATTAATCAACTTACAAAAGAGGGTTAATTACATTCCAATCTACTTAGTATTCAATCCTTGCATCCTTTTGGATTCAATATAGTAGATTCATCCCCCTCTTTTGAATGTAAAGTCCCTCTCAAGTGAAAATTGAACCTTAGTTAAGTTCCCATCTTTCTCCCAATTGGTGAATTTCACTAAGGTTCTCCAATTTTCCACTTTACATTTTGGTGAACCCGACTCCTTACACCCTTAATTATTATTTTTGTTTTTAGATCTGAGTGTACGCAATTTAAAATTTAAATTTTCAATTACAGGTTCAATTTATTTGCAATTTTAAAAAATTAGAGGTTAAATTCACAAAAACCCTAATTTTTAGATTCAAAATTGATCTTGTTATTTGTCTAAATTAGATTAATTGTTTTAGATCTGAGAGATTTTTAATTTTTGCAATTCAAGTCTTCATTTACACTTTTGAAATTTTCAATTATTTTTAAAATTAAGTGGTTAAATCATGCAAAACCCTAATTTTTAATTTTTAAATTAACCTTGTGGATTGGGTAGATCTTGAATTAATTTTCAGATTTGGATATGTTTCAAAATTCATTTTCCCTCCTTGCAACATTCAAATTTTCAAATTAATTGGTTTATGCAACAAACCCTAATTTTTAAACTTAAATTAATCTTGTCGAATTTCAAATCTTCCTTTTAGTATTTAATTTCCCAAATTAAATCTAAATCTTCTCATTGTCTTTTGAAACATCATAAAAATTGGCCCTTAGGTGTGCCCTTTTTGTTGTCCTTTCAATTAATCCTTATATCAAACATCCTAAGTATGTCCTGTTTCGACCTTCAAGACTTAATTTTCAATATCCCAAAACCTCCAATTTCCACATCCTTCTGGGATTCACATTAAAATCACAATATATTGCCTCCCTGCAAATTTGGAAAAACGTTGGTTGGACCGTGTGTTCGGACCGTCGCTACCTACTTGGTCCCGACTTTTTCTGCTCAAATTTTGGGAACTTGTTTTGACTATATTTTACTGCATAATTCTGGAGATTTTTGAAATTTTATTGATTTTAGGTCACCCTAAGGTCGAAAACAAATCTTAATTTCAACATTTCCATTGTCAATTTGGATTTTAAAATAAAGTGGTTCACTACGCATACCCTAATTTTCAAAATTAAATTGGTTTCTTCAATATTTGTTCATTCCAAAATCTCAAAATTTTAATTAAGAGGTTTAATTTGGACAACCCTAATTTTAATTTTGATCTTCCCTCCTTTTAAACTTTTAAAATTAAGAGGTCATTTAAGCAAAGCCCTAATTTTAAATTTTAAATTCTTAGAATATTGCATTATTCTTTCCGATCTCTTTTCCCTAGTGCATGAGTTTTACTACTATTAGTCCTACCTATAGTATCCCCATTAGGAGAAGTTATAGAATTAAGGCTACCCAAGGTTTAATTACCAAAAAAATGAAGCCTAATTTGGCTAGCTTTTTCAATGAGGATATTGTTGCTTATTCCCATCCTTTAGGTATTCCTGTTTATCCTCCTGATAATTGCCACAATGAGGAGGAATCACTAACTAGAGTATCTGTTGACCAATTGGTGAGGATGGAGAATCAATTTGATAATCTTCAACAATGGATCAGTCAAGAATACTCGAAAAGTGAAGCTCTCCCATTGACTGAAGGATTAAAAAGAGTGATTCAAAGTGATAAACATGGTGTTGATATCTTGCATGGTATTTATCATATTGTTGATTCTAATATAATTCCTATGAAGAGTTGTACTGAAAACCTAGGTTATACACAACCTCCTAGTCAAATCAACCATTCTATTCCTTTGAGATTTTCCATGACTAGTGTTCCTACCTTCACATCAAACATCATGGCTACCTCTAAACAAAATGTCATACCTACAAATGTTAGTCATGGGGGGAGAACCTCTTCCTTCATTCCTCCTACCATGAGTGTTCGCCTTGTTACCTAATCACACTCACCACCTATAAATGTTAGTCAAGGGAGCAAATCCTTTAATCACAATTCCTTCATTCCTCCCATGAGTCTTCCATGTGCTACCCAATCTTCTCCATTACCCACTTATCATAGTGTTCCACCTCCTTATTCTCAACCTCTTCCTTCAATCAATAATGCTACTCCTCCCTCTCAACGCAACATGTCCAATTTTAATCCTTCTACCGAAGCTATAATAAATAGCCTTTCCCAAATAGTATCTTCCTTACAACTACAAATAGCTATGAATCAATCAAAGTATAATGTGCTCACATTTGATGTTGCGAGCCCATTATCTCTTGACATTGTTAGAGACACCCCTCCTAAACATGTAAAAGTCCCACAATTGGAACTTTATAATGGAAAAGGTGATCCTTTAACTCATGTTAAAACATTCCAAGCTTTGTGTAGTGACTTTTCTCATGATCAAGGGTTGTTAGCAAAATTGTTTACTAGAACATTAAGGGATAGAACTTTGCAATGGTATTGTTCTTTGCCTCCTTATTCTATTACTTCTTTTCAACAACTGGATAATTCTTTTATTCAACAATTTCACAATATTGGTCCTAAAGTTACTTTGATTGATTAAATGCATTGTAAACAAGGTGTCCAAGAAAAAGTGTCTGATTTTATTAGTAGATATAAGCATTTATATTCTCAAATTTCTTCTCTTGTACCTAATCAAGACATTCAAAATATTTTCATTACTAATTTACAAAAAGATATTAGAGATAAACTTCATTTAAATGAGTTTACTTCCTTTCCACAGTTATGCGCAGTACTTCACAATTATCATCTGACTGTGAGTCAACTAGAAAAATCATCTCCTTCGATGGCTCTGAGTGATAAGGGTGATGGTGCTCAATAACCATTTGCAAATTTCAAACCAAACAAAGGATTCATCAAATTCAATGACAATAACAACAACATTCAATTCGTAGGTGCTACAAGTGTGCCTCCTTTGTCTAAATTATTTAAAAGAGAAAAAGAGTTTACTGCTTTGAATGAATCTTTGCATAGCATTATGTCTTAGTTAATACAAAGGAATGTGTTAAAACTTCCCCAAATCAAACCAATTGATCCTTCTAAAACAACTTCCCCTTACTTTGATGCTAAATCTTTTTGTCAATATCATGATTAGCCTAGTCATGATACTGAGAAGTGTTTTTCATTGAGAAGTAAGATTCAAGAATTTATTGATAACAATACTATATCTATGGCAGGTGTGAATGATAAAGGAAACAAATCCATAGCTCCTCCTAATTAGAACCTACAAAATTTTACTGATCATTTACCATACCATTCCACTAATGTGATTGAGACTGATCATATATCTTTCTCTCCCAATTACACAACCAATGAATCCAATAACATGGTTAACCTTGTAGATTAAAAAAAACCTCCTAAGGATTTATGCATAAAATTTGATCCTAGTGATACCATTAAGGCACCTGATGGCTGATTATACATAATTGAAAAAATCAAAGGTATACCCACTAGAGGAGTCCTTATTGATCCTGCTTGCATGGTTAATGTAATAAATGAAGACTTTATTTTTAGTTTGTAGTTGCATCAAGTGATATATGATGATACAAATGTGATAGTGAAAGTTTTTGATGGCTTCTCTCATCCTGTTATTGGTTCTATAACAGTTCCTATTGATGATGGCACTAAATTCTTAGATGTTAAATTTGATATCATTCCTACATCTGATCAATTTCGTGTGAAGTTTGGACATCCTTGGCTCTCTTCCATGAAAGCGATCACTTCTACTATTCACAAGTGTTCAAAATTTCCTCATAATGATAAAATCATAATTGTTAATCATAGCCTATTTCAACCTATAATGAGGCATGGAAAAGTTTCTCTTGATTATTTTTGGTCCGAACAATTCAAGCCTCTTGAACCTAGAAGCGATGCTCTCTTTAGATCATATCAAAATTGGAAAAATGAAAAGTTTTTGTCCTTGAGTAAACCTAGAAATCCAACACTTAGAATTCCTCTTGATGATAATATACCCCTTCTTGAGGATAAGATTGTTCTTCCTCCTAAGGAAAGAAATAATCGTCTTCCCAAATAAGAATCTAGTCCTTCTCCTAAAGAGAAGAGTATCCTTTCTCCCAATAAAAGAGATATCCCTCTTACTAACAAAGAGCCTATTCCTCCTCCTATGGATGAGTCTCCTCTTCCTCCTAAACAAAAAACTATCCCTCCTAAAGTTAGACCTATCCCTCCTCCTCATGGTTAACCCGGTCTCCTTCCTACACCCCTATTCCTCCTTTATATGGTGCGGTTCCCCCTCCTTCATTTTATAGAGAGAAGCAACTGACCTTCCACCCTAAAAGACCTTAACCCATTCATCCTTCACTAAAAAAAGAGACTAAGCCTATACCTACTTAACCTAATCCTCCTCAACTTTTAGCCAAGGCTATATGAAATCATTGTGCAAGAGATCGTCGATGGATACGTCGTGCTAGAGCTTATGAAGTTTCTTCCCAAACCATTTCTTCTCCTAAAACACCAATAGTTGAAAATATTCCATTTTCTCCTAAACAATATGTTCAACCTAATTCTCCAAGATAAAAAATGATTAAAACAAATGATGGTTCAAGTTCTATTCCTACTAGAGCTCCTATTCTTATTAATCTTGATGAAGAAATAGGTGAAAATTTTCTTAATGATGAAAATGTTGATCCTAATATTTTTGATGATGAATATGAATATGTTGATGTTGAAAATGACTTATCTACAAAATTTTCAAAAGCATTATTCCTAGCTTCTAGTAACAAACAAAGTGACTTACCATTAGAGCATGGTCCTTGTTTGGAACTGGTGATAGCTCCATCTACTATTCTTGATGTGGCTCCTCTTGTGTGTTGTCCACCTTCTCAAAATAGTTATCAGCAAGATCAGGGGGAGGATGATGTGCTTGATTAGCTTCATTAGTATTGTAGACTCTCTCTCTCTCTCCTCTCTTGCTTGTTTGTGACATTCTTCTATTTGTTGTCCCTAGTGTTGTCTACTTGAGGATGATGCAAAGAGTTGAGATCTCTTTTTCTCTCTCCCATGTTGACTCAAAAGACATGTGTTCCCTTCTTCCATGGTGTTTTCCTCTCTTTGGGGGATTAGGACAATTGTATGCATATATACATATACATGATATACATGAGTTATCATAAAAAGCATACTAATTCCAAAGTTAGGTGAAACCACCTTGTGTTTTGTGTTTGTGATCATTATCCTTCAATTTTTCCTCTCTTGGGGGATAAATTATTATGATAGCATGCTTATCTTCTTTGGATGTATCCCACCCTAAATTAATGGCTCCCGATAAGGTGTACACAATCGCTTTAACATGGGGGCATACACTCCACTCATAATTCTATCTTTTGATACTTAAAGTTACTTAGCGAACTTTGTCTTTGCTTTATAATTTTTGGTATTCTTTTCATGACTCATAGTAAGAGAACCTTATTAGTTATAGTCATGGTTCTCTCTTTCTCTCATGATCTTCCCTTTTACCTTATCATTGAAGTTATAAGATCCTAAAGTCCACTAGGAGCTTGGTGAATTTTGCGTCCTTGATGTGGTGAAAGTCTTTCAATCTAAATTCCTTGTAATTTACCTATAGTATTTGCATAAGCTCATACTCCTCCTAAAGTGGGGGCTAAATGTAACATCCTAAAATTTCACCCCTCATAATTTTTAACTACATTTGGGTCTTCACCTTAGTGTTTATGCCCCTCAGCCTGATCAGAGACCTGAATATGCTCATGCAAACTAAAAAAAATATTGCAATTCAACCTTGTGCTATGCCCACACCTTGAACCTACCACAAAATAGGGTAGGACTAGGGCATGGTGCCTTGGTCCTCACTAGGACCAGGGTGTGGTGCCCTAGGATCCCCTATTTGGGACCTACCTTTATCCTTTCCCCTTTAACCTAATTCAAGTTTGAAGCATAAATTCCCTCCTATGTCGGCTCAAGTCAGAAAATTGGTCAATTAAACCCACTGACAAGTATATAAGAGGGATTTCCGCTCATTTCATATGTAACAAAATTCAATCAAACATCCAAGCATTCAAGAGATCAAGCATTCAATAATTCAAGACAAATTGAGCATTTTCAGTCTTCCTTCAAACTTTGGAGTAGCAATAGAGACAAGATTTCAAGCATTGAAGAGCCGGAGATCAACATTCTACTTCATGAAACCCTAATTCCATGTGGAGGCAAGCAAAACTTTACAAGGAGGTATAAGAAATTCAATTTCATTAAATTTTACATTGCCTCAAAGAGGAGGATTTCTACTTTCAATTCTTTCATTTACATTATTTCAACCACTTGGTTATCTCCAAAACTGAGATTTGATATGAAGACAAACCCCTATTCCCAACATATTTCCCTTTCTTTCTGTGTCCAAGAAACTGGTGCGTAGCTACACTACTAGAATTTAACTTTATTCATAGAAATGAAAAGCCCCTTTTCGACGCACGGAAAGTTTGGAGGACTGATTGAAGGGCGCCCGTGTCCGAACACAGGATCCGTAAAACTTTTACTGGATTTCGCAGAGCAGATCTGAATCATCTCAAACTTCTTAGATCTAGGTTGATGACTGAATCTCGAATTTATAGCTTACTATTTTCGCATACTTTGCCTCCATTTTCAGCACTTTATCTTAATTCAATTAATCAACTTACAAAAGAGGGTTAATTACATTCCAATCTACTTAGTATTCAATCCTTGCATTCTTTGGGATTGGATCTAGTAGATTCATCCCACTCTTTTGAATGTAAAGTCCCTCTCAAGTGAAAATTGAACCTTAGTTAAGTTTACATCTTTCTCCCATGTGGCGAATTTGGCTAAGGTTCTCCAATTTTCCACTTTACAAATATAAGTTATACAAGATCAAAATAACAACACAGAGTCTCCAAGAGAGAAATGCAAATGCTACAAATTAAAAATATCATTAGGAGAATGAAAGAGAAGATAGTTGCAAAATGTAATTACAATGCATTAGAATACTAAGACTAGCTAGGAGTCAATATATATTAAAAAGGGGAGAAGAGACAGGTGACAAATATGACCAATGGGAAGACTCCACCATAATAGCCTAAAATAGGCAAGTGTAACTCCCATGGAAGATGTTGACTCCTGGCACCCACTTACACTAATACTCACTTTATTAATCCTAAGAAAGCTTAATTATAATTGTAGGAAAAACCTAGGAATAGGAAAATAAATAACCAACAAGGAAATAAAAACATACACTAACAACCCCCTTAAGTGTATCTTACATGGGTGAAAAGATGATGGGTCCTAATAAATGAGGTCATGCTAGGTACCCATGTAAAAAGAAATCTCTCTGAAGAGAAGAAGCCCCCCTAAGGCAATGAAAAAAAATCCCCCCACAAATGGAGAGAGAACACATGTCCCCCTCCAAGATGGAGAGATAAAAGAGGACTAAGAAGCCCCAATAGTGGACACCTGCTACACCCCTAACAAAGCTTACAAATGAAGTACTTGATCTTAGTGAAGGATTTGGAAAATATGTCTACAATCCAATCTGATTTCAGATAATATATGAGATCACTAATTTTCTCTCGAATCAACTCTTGAATGTAGTGCATG
Organism: Cryptomeria japonica; assembly: GCF_030272615.1. Classification (NCBI taxonomy): domain Eukaryota; kingdom Viridiplantae; phylum Streptophyta; class Pinopsida; order Cupressales; family Cupressaceae; genus Cryptomeria; species Cryptomeria japonica. Next base: position 717,525,601 of record NC_081409.1, on the reverse strand, counting down.
TGTATCTCAATGTGTTTGGTCCTCTAATAATGGACCAAATTGTGATAGATTTGTATGGCAAATTGGTTGTCACAAAAGATGATTGTTTGCTTCTAAAAAGCAATGCCAAACTCAATGAGAATATCCTAAAGTCAAATAGCCTCAGTACAAAAACTAATTGCTTCTTTATACTAAGCCTCTATACATGAAAGAGAAATCATAAACTAATTCTTGATCAACCATTAAACTAGACTAAAACCCAAAGAGAAGCAATATCCTCAAGTAGACTTGTGATGTTGAGACTCACCTTACTAATCTGAATGTAGTGAAGAATCCTCTTAACCACTTTTTTATGTATCTCATGGGGCTCTCACATAAATTGAGAGACCATTCCTATAGCATATGAAATGTAAGGTCTCATATGAGTCAATTATATGAGACTACCAACAAGCTATTGATAGAAAGTTCCATTCACCAACTGTGAAGAACACTTAGCCTCAATTTTGACCCTAAAAAAATAGTCAATGCAAGCTTATAGTTAGCCATTCAAAATATGGAGAGCGTATTAGGAGATCACTTAGGTTGTGTAATGAGTGCCCTTTAATAATAATAAGTGATCTCAATCCACAAGAAGTAGCATGATAGGCCCAAGTTTAAAATCAAGAAATGATCATTAAGGGAAATTTTCACTACCTGAATGGTAGATGAACAACTCCTTATGGTCAACATGTCATCAATATAGAGAACCTGAAATGTGAGAGTATGGCCATGTTGCCAAATGTAGAGTTTCAAATTAGAATAGAAAGGAGTAAAACCAAATATTATTTTGAAGGAGTCCATCTTGGCATACTAAGCCCAAGGGACCCTTTTTAGGCCATAGGGAGACTTCCAAAGATGACAAATGAGTGAAGGATCTTGAAAGAACCTTTATAATTGCTACACATATATCTCCTCTTGAAGGTCACCATGAAGATAAAAAATCTTAATATTCATCTAATGAAATTTTATTTGTGGTCTATAATAATAGGAAGGATAAGTTAGATGGAACTCATTATGGCAACTAGTGCAATAGTCTCAAAGCAGTTAATCCCAAGAATCTAAGAAAATCCATTGGAAACCAAGTGAGCCTTATGTTTATCAACTGAACCTCTAAAGAAAATTTTGTCTAATATTTCCACTTAGGTTGAATTTTTTCTATTCCTTTAGGAAGAGGGACTAGATCCCAAGTGTGGTTCCCCTCCAAGGACCTAAACTCTTCCTACATAATTGCATCCCACTTAGGGATACCTATAGCTTCTCAAAAGGACCACAGATCAAAAGTTGAAGAAATGGAGAGATACAGAGGCTACTTAAACAATGACCTTGTTCCTCTAGTATCTAAAGGATCACCAAACCAATAACCTACTAACTGTAATGCTTGACAAGCCTAAAGAAGTCTTGAGAATGGATAATCCCTTGAATTATGATTGTGGTAAGAATGTGAATCCTCATCATTGTTTATTGTTGTTAGCATTTGAAGTGGAGAATGAAGAATCCTCATCAAAATTAAGAGGCTTAAGATCCTCAGAATAACTATCATTATGATGTAAGGTCTCCAAAGTGATAGTAGATGGAGAAGTGCTAGAAGAAGAGCTAGTGTAAGTCTCTTAAAAATTAACATTAATCTCAATGAAAAAATTATGATTGGTAGGATCGAGAAGCCTGTAGCCTTTGACATAATTTGGATATCCAACAAATATACAAGGCTTAGTCTACACAACCATGTCCTTGCATTTCTCTATTGGAATGTGGGCCAATGTATGAGAACCAAACACTTGAAAGACCTTAATTGAGGGTTTCCAACTAGTCCAAGATTCAAAGGGAGTTACTCCCTTCATAGCTTTGTGAGGGACTCAGTTCTAGATATAACAAACATAATTAATATTTTATGCACACACTAGTACATTTGGGGCTGATTTCCGACAACCTATCATCGAAATTTTGACTATTTTTCTTTGGACTGTCGACAAATGAAGTCATCAAAAACTTATCGTTGGTAATTTCGATGGTGCCATGTAACATTGGAATTTTGACGACATCCTAAACTCTTCTGACGGTAGCCACGATCGCTCATCCGGCCAAAGAATATCATCAGGTGTAAAGAATCCTCATCAAATGCACATCAGAATTCCGATGCCTACCAAGAACTTGTTGTGAAGATGATTACAATGAGCATCCAACAATAAAGTGTCATTGGACATACAACATCCTCGTCAGATGTTTCTTATATTGGTGTTGCGATTCTGATGCCTACCAGGAACTATGCACTGACGAGGATGTTGTTTGTTCGACGGTTTGGTCGTTAGTGCAAAGCTGGGATGATGTCGTAATTCCGATAGGGATTATTTTTAAAAGAAAATATGCATGCCAATTACAAAGGTTCTTGTTAGTTCCCTTTTAGTATGTCCTACTAGATGGACCCAATTATTTCAATTTCAAGTATACTGGGATGAATTTCAATGCCATTGGGAATCCAACATGAAGCCACATTCCTATGCAATACTTCAAAAATACAAAATTGGTTTGATTCTCAAATCTCTTATTCCAAATATATCTTTTAACACATCAACAATCACTTGGGTCATCTCTGGCACACTAAACCAAATCAACAATCATCAAGTTTTGATCCAATAAAAAAAAAATTGGAAAACTATATTCAAAATGTGAGGACTCTATGAATATATGGCTATGCCTTTTGACAATTTCTAGTTCTCTTGTGACACTTGTGCTTGATAAATTTTTTTATCATTGTCTACATGGATGACATCCTAATCTTTAACAAGATCTTAAAAGAATACATGCTACATGTTGCACAAATACTAAATACACTACATCAACACAAGTTGCAAGCTAACCTTGATAAATGCATTTTGACACCACACAAAATTAACACCTTGGTTACATAATCAACCACACTTACATTCATGTTGATCCAAAGAAAATTAAGGTTATTAAATACTAGCCTATCCCATACAATATTGGAAGAACATATGTTACACATTGCATATGTACCACATATGCTATGCCAACACAAGTTGCAAACCAACCTCAACAAATGAAATTTTGGCACCATGTAAATTTAGTTACATTATCAACCACTCTCCCATTCAAGTTGATCTTGAAAAAATCAAGGTGACATGATACTATCATACCCATGCAAACTCAAATAATTGCACAACTTTCTCAAACTTGAGAACTTCTATAAAAGGTTAGTCCTTGGATTTCCACATGTTGCTTGATCACTCAACAAGGTTATATGCAGAAAGGAAACATTGCTATGGACTCCACAAAAAACATGCCTTTAATGGCCTCAAACAACACCTCTACTTTGTGCTAGCATTTACTCTAGTGAATATTGCAAAATCATTTAATATTTAGATTGATGCATTTGATTATGTAATAGGAATCATACTAATTTAGCATGGCCAACCTATTGCCCATCACTCAAACTCTATTAATGATACCTTGTGGAACTATTCAACTTATGAAAAGGAGCCTTGCACCCTCATACAAGTAATCAAACAATGTTGTCACTATATTCTTAACAAAGAGACTACCATTCAATTGATCATTGCCCACTTCAATTACTACACACAAAATAAATTGGAAAATTTGTGGCATGTGAAGTGGATGATCTATCTACAAAAATTCTCTTTGGCCATTAAGCATTTGAAGGGGCACAACAAGGCTTCAAATTAATGTAGTCATTAATGGTATTCATAATGCCAAGGGTAGTAGGTTGAGAGGGGTAATAAAAATGACAGGAATGAGGTTTGAAGGTAGGGGTTGGCAAAAGGGATTGACGATGGCATATACAACTCTAAAGTACCAATGAAGAGATGAGTGAAAAAGAAAGTAATGTTAGAAACCTTTTGCAGAATGAGAGAGAAGAACAATATCATCAACAAATAGATTAGGAATAACCCCTCATGTAAAATTGCAACTATCATCCATATGAGTATGTAGTCAAAGAAGCTCCACCAACTTGTCAATGTAGATGTTACTGAGGGTTGGAGATAGGACACCCTTGTTTGACCCCAATTGTTCTCCTCATCAAGTTGAAGATATTGTAAGCATGAATTTGCCCAATAAATTTCATAAAGCCTACAAACAATGCAAATGAGAAAAATATCGACATCATGTTTTTGTTGGAAAAGCAAGTGTCTCCCAATTGAGTCAACGTCCTTAGAAAAGTCTATAAACAACAAAAGACTATGGAAGAGCAGTGGTGAGCCTTCTCAACAATAGCCTAGAGTGTAAATATGTGGTCAATGGTTTGATAATCTCCATTGAAGTTAGCTTTTCCACAAGCTCAAACATTACCTTTCTCTAGGTACTCATAAAAAAATTGCATGTCTAACATTGTGGCAAAAAGTTTGACAAATGTATGACCAATCATTATAGTCCTATAGTTGCTAGGATTGGAGAGATTACTAGAGCCATGAATAGAATGAATTTATGTGAGACCAAGATCAGGGAAACCTTGAACAAACAACTCTGTTGAAAATCTTGGTCGAAGGGGAGGCCAAGGAATCCAAATCATATTTGATAAATTCAACTTGAAGGCCTTAACAATAAGCAACTCTATTGGTACCTCACTTTTAGAATGACTATCTAAATATTACTTGTGGAGGAAATGGTAGAAGTTGGCAGTGAAGTAGGGACCATGACAATAGGTCAGTTAGGCACATCATAAAGAGAGAAAGCACAAGAAATCCACTCATGAGGGCTTATGTTAAAAGTTATATTGGTAGGTTTTATTGGGAGAATAGTTTGTGAAAAGTTTGGGTAAATGCTAAAGATTAGCTACATTCAATAATTTTTTTTGAGCTACAAATCTTGTAAAGGAATCTTTCAAATAATCTTCCAAAGTGTGAAATTTTTAGGAAATTTTGATTTTTGTGGAAGAGCCTTATTTTCTATGGTCTAGGAACAAAAATTCCATTAGAAAAATATTTTGAACTCAACTTCCACACTTAGTAAAAAACCAAATGCAATTGATGAACATGAATTTGTGGGGAATAGCCAATGGTGTTAATGTTAACTGCTCTTCCAAATAGAAAGGGAAGCTCTTGTACAATAAAAAATTAACCTGCTATGAGCAATATGTACTTGTAATTTACAATGTCATTCTACGGATCACATGTAAAGCTATATAAACTATAAAAAACTTTAAAATGAGTCTTTTTGGGTTTGCCTAGGTAAAACGTTGAGATGCTACTTGTTTGTGAAACCATATTCATCCCAACTACACAACACTAAAGGATAAAATCAAGTAAGGAAGGATACCTCTAATTCCACTCAATCTATGAGATGAGAAGGTAAAAGACAAGGTAAATTATGTCTTTCATGTATTTGTCTATTTGTCTTTTATTCTTTTATCTTATATTTTATAGGTTTCTCTAATTGTTGTAAGTCCAAATCTTGATTGTCAAGGAATTATTTCTCTTGGAGTGACTGATATAGAAAAAATGTTCATAAATAGTCAATTAAAAACTTGGGAACTACTTCGGGAAGAATTCAATTTGAGTATTATGAGTAAAAGAACTTATTCTACATTGACTAAATATATTCAATTTACAACCTATCAAGAATGTTAATGAAAGTGACTTCATCCCTAAAATTAAGTGGGCTGATGGGATCCCTCTTCTCATGATTAAAGCTAAAGGTTTGTATAATATCCTTACTCATACACAAAGCATTTTGGAGAATGTTAGCAACATTGGATAAGAAAAATGTGGTCTAAGGCTATTACTAAATCTTGTTAGTCTAAAACTCTTTTGGTCTTTGTTTTAGGTGTGGATAAGGTTTCTAATGTGTTTTGGCTTTTGTTGTCTACTAACATCCATTGGTTTCTATGGAAGAGAAGAAATGAGAATGTATACCAAAGGAAAGAGAGGGTTATTACTTAGTTTATATGTAGACTCACTTTGATCTTAATTGTAGAAAAAATAGCTTTCACATTAAAGCTACTGGTTGAAAGGTTCATGAGTGTGATTGAAGGAGGGACTCCAATTTATAAGGAAGATGTACAAGAAGTGAAATTTTGGCCAGGGGATTTAAGATAGATTGATAAGAAATTCTAGGAAGAGTACAATTGATTTTCCAAACAAGTAGTGCAAGGAACATCAATATGACAAGAGAAGGGATGAAGCAGTCAGGGACCTTGAAATTATACATCAGAACTATGATACAACTAGCTGGGAAAGAATTTCCCCCTCATTGGGATAGCCATTTGACTCCTATCAGGCTAGCTAAACAAAGCCAAAGAAGGTGGATAAATACAAGGGAAAGAAGAAGGTTAATGAAGAGGGATATGTTGAAGAGGAAGAAAAGAACCAGAAAGATCAACAAGAAGAAAATGAAAAAGATTAAGATGTGTAACCCAGTTTGATGTTTTATCTAGTTTTGGACTTGAAAATTATTTGTGCCTTGACAATATTATATGTTTTATGGCTCATGGAAACTCACGATCTAGTCACTACAGTATATATTATCATGGTTTGAATTGTTTCATGTGGCTCTCTATGATGTAATTTTTTTTGGAAGGATTACTAGTTGCATTGTAAATGAGTGACCAACATGGTCACTAACTATGTACCAAATCATATTTTCATATTATCTTTCGTAATAGACATACAATTCAAAAAAAATATTCATAGGAGAAATAACCAACCTAACTAAGATATACAAAATAAAAAGGAAAAATCATTCATCTGAAACTTTGATGGATCAGGAAGAATTACTGCTCATGCATGGTTACAAAAACTAGAGACATACCTAACTCTTTGCCCCATGAGAGAGAAAGTTGCCATTGCATTCACCATACTATATCTAGAAGGGGAGGCACATGATTGGTGACATCATGGCCTAATTTCTCAAGAGAATGAAGGTATAAAGATCTATAATGCCTTACAGAAAAGACTCATTGAAATATTTGACCAAACTCTTCCCCCAAAAAAATTCAAAGAAATAAAGAATAAGGCAAAAGGGAACCCTTGAAGATTACATTAGGAAATTCCAAAGGTTAGTTGTTATGGTTTCCAGAATAGCTAAGGAGAGACTCACTTTCCTATTTATAGAAGGACTATTTGATGTCACTCGAGGTCTAGTAAGTGCCTTGGATCCAACTACACTCCAAGAGACAATCCTTAAAGCCACTCGACTGGATTCCACCCAAGCAAAGTAAAATGATCACTCTAAGAAAATGGAATCAAGACATAAGCACTTATACGAGAAGGAAAAGTGCAAGAATATGAAAATCTCTCATGACAAATGAGAAGAACTAAGGAAGAAAGGCCTATATTTTGATTGCAGGAAGAAATGGGAAAGAGGACACACTTGTAAACAAGATGAAACACAAGAGGGAAAGCTGTGTTTTTATGTGCAAATATCCATGGGCATCCAAGCATAAATGTAATGCAAGGAATATTTAAAGAAAGAACTTGTTTATATAAATGCAAAGAAAAATGGGTACTAGGACATATATGTGGAGACCAACTACGAAAAATAGAGGCAATATCCGATGAAGAAGAGAAAGGAAACCTAAGCAAAAAAGAAAGATATGGTGAAGGAGACCATAAGAGAATCCCATCAAAAGAAGAGGGGAAAATTAATGAATGGAGTTTTGTGGAGGAACCAATCCAATAATCACAAAACCCTCATAAATATGACAAAAGAAACCTCTTCATAGAACCTTAAGGTTTCATTGTTAAGTAAAGAGTGAATGCATTCTAATAAATAAGAAGGATCTAATAATAGTACATATATTAGCATCTGTATACTTCGTACTTGGTTCATGTTCAATGCATTTTCAAGAATGGTGCTTAACAACTAAGACAATAAAAAGAAACAAGAATTTATTCAGAAGAGACATTATGTTTAAGGTCATAGATGTGTGGCATGCTTCTAGACAATATATTGAAAGTTTGCCCTTATTTTTTCTCATGATTACAATTGCTCAAAGAAAACTTGTCTTAATATTACAAACCTTGGGAGGGGGTCAATATATTTGATCATCTAAACCTAAAGTTGCTTGAGGACAAGCAAATTTGGGAGGGGAGGACTGTGATGCCCCTGATTTGAACAACTAACATTTCTTCACAGAAGGTCCAAATGATGAAATTGTCTTATACGATAAGACTTCACAATTTCATGGAGGAAATCATTGATTTACTATAGTCAAGCTTATGTGGATTAAAGACAATAAAGATCAACCCTCGCCAGATAATATCTAGTGATGGTGAATATTTAAGAGTGATAACATATTAAGGGTGTGTAATAATATGAAGAGGCATGCCAGTTGTTAGGAGGAGACATCATGGTTTAGGAGGGGACGCTACCACTCCAACAGTCACCCCTTATTGAGTGGTCACCACTTCTGCACCCAATGAAGAGATATAAGTAGTGCATGCCCAACAGTTAGAAGATCATAAAACCAAGCACTTAATACTTGATAAGGCACTGAATATAAAACAGATTGATTAATTAATACTATTTGGTATGAATTCCTATGTATATAATAGAATGGATGTTGGATTAATGAATATACTTCTACACACTAATGATTGAGAAATACATTTTTATTTTGATTATATCCACAATAGCCATTAAATTGCATCTAATTTGTGAAATTTTACAACTTATTTATTTTATGCTAAGTATATGTCTGATACTAGAATCTTTCATAATTTTTTAGTACTTCCAACCATGGTAGAAGGGAAGTAGGCTTGCAAGAGTGGTATGGTGATGGGGCATTCCTCTAGGTATGTCACCTCTATAAGGGGACTATATGGTTGTGTGTGGGAAAGGGGTTACAAAGCGTATTACCTTTGGGCCTAGAGGAGATGGCTTCTAGGGCAACCTATTGTAACCTCTTTCCCCTATCATGGTAAAGATTCAAATCCAAAATTCTGAAATTCCTCATGGAAATATTATGCAAATCCAAAATTCCTCATGCAAATATTATGAAAATCCAAAATTCCTCATGCAAATAATATGCAAATCCCAAATGAAGGTGAAGATTATACCTCAAATGGTGAGTGTGCAAAAGTACCTCAAATGGTGAGTGTGCGGTTTGATCTTTCCAAGGGTTGAGGTCGATGTGGAAGCCTGCATGGGATTGAATGCACAAATGACTTGCCCTCTTTTTTTTCTTTTTAAATAATGCCCGTTGTCATTGAAATTTTGACGAATGCAGACACTTTTTTGAAAAAAAATAAAAATTCATTGCTAATGCCTTCTCCGTTGAAACCAAATGTGAAATTACCGTCAGAATTTCAACGAATTCAGGCATTTAAAAAGAAAAGAATCTAGAGAAAATGTATTAGTGACAATATGGTGGTGCCAAAGATGTAGAGTGCATCATACAGCTGGCCATTTATTTCAAGGACTGATTTTTCCATTCTACAACTCCATTTTTCCAAGGATTGTAGGGAAATGTATACTATAAGTTAATGCCCTCTGTATAACATTTCCACTCAAATATGTTGTTAACATATTCTCCCCCATTATTTGTACGTAGAAATATAGATTTCCTATATTGTTTCTCTAAAAAATCTTTAAAGTCTAATAGTAATCAGACGTCAGAATTTTTTTTGACAAAATATAAAAAACTGTATTTAGAATAATCATTAATACATGTCAAAACATATTGGGCCCTATTGAAAGATGGATGTGGAATTGGTCCAACAAAATCATTATGTAGCAACTCCAAAATATGTGAAGCTCTCCAATCCTTGCCTTTGTCAAATTTATCCTCTAGATACTATCCAAGAATGAATCCTTGAAAAATACCATTAGAAAAGTTAACTAGAGGCAATCCTCTAGCTATGTCATGCTAACTAAGATTCTACAAGTAGTGATAGTTTATGCGGACAAACTAATGATACCATAATTTACTCACTTCATAAGGATGAGTGAGAAAAACAAAAAATGGAGGATTAGGAACAAAATGAGAAAATAAATAAAGCCATAAATGATGATCTTATGTCCCAACTGGAACTATAGAATCACTATGCAACTCATGAATTACAATTAAATCAAGAGAGAACTCAACCCCTCAACCCACTTTCCTGAACTTGTGTGAGTGATCTGATATGCTAATATGAGATAAGCTAGTAATTAGGGCACACAAACAACATCATGGAATGTGCCATCCCCCATATCAACAAATCCTCTCCCATGGACCTCAACAGGAGTGTCATCACCCATCTAAAGAGAAGGCATAAAACATGGCTCCAAATATGCAATTTTATCTATTGATGAACCTATGTGGTACGAGACACCCGGACCAAAAACCCAAGTCGATAGTGGTGAAGAAAATGTTACAAGGGCATTTTCCTTTCCTTCCCCAATTGAATTTTTTAAGCCTTGTTGGACCCCTCTCTTGAACTCTGTTTTATTGATTATAGAACACTAATATTACTCTTTTCAAGAATGTGTATCAAGTGTTTGATTTGTTTCTTCAAACATCTATGCTCATCATAAATGGGCATTTTACAATAGGTACATTTGACCCTATCTTTCTTATTCTTTCCATCATTAGAAGATTGGGTCTCATTACCTACTTTTGTGGTAGTTGGTTTCTTATCCTTATTTTCATTGCCATTCTTTTGTTTCTTATACATATTGTTACTACTTTGTGAAGAGGGGAAAATGGAATGAAAGGTAAAATGATCAATAACACAATAAAATAAGCATGAAAACATTAAGACATCAAAAGATCATTTTATACCTTTGCTATTTTACCTCTTCCTCGGATTGAGCATCGGTGAAGTTGAATAGCGCCTCTCTTCAACTTGATTGGATGGACTCCTTATTGACGGATGTGGAATGCTCTCCAAATTCTCAACGAGGTAAGTGGATTGTTGGATTGGATTTGGATTGAAAGATTAAGGATGGATGGATTTGATAGAGCATTATGAAAAGGATGAGAGAAGAAATAGGTAGCATGACAATGCATGAGATGTGGATTATTTGTGAGGAGAATAGGCTCCAATTTATAGATTGGAGAAGGCCAATGGAGGGCCAAGATTGATTTTATCATGAAGGGTTGAGATTTATTTTAGATAGAAGGCATGGATCAAGAGTGCCTTGGGAAAATAAACAGAATATAAAATTCCTTGGGAAAAAGGGGGGAAAATTTTGAATTTCAAAATGAGGAATTAAAAATTCCAAAATAAGGATGCATTGAGGGATTCAAAGAAATTTGAATTTCTTTGAGAGACTCAATGTTGATGTGACATGAGTGGGAATTAAAAATTGAGTAATAATGATAAGCATGATTATGAGAGATTGTAGAAGGATTAATTAGGCTAATGAGATTAGGAAAAGTGATTTGTAGGAATCACATGACTAGGTTAATTAATTAGAATTAATTAATTGAGTGGGTTTAGAGGAAATGATTATTGGAGGGGACTTTAGAGGAATAGGGGAATAATTAATTTATTTGATAAATTAATTATTGGACAATAGTGACATGATTAATTAAATTAGATTTAATTGATTCTGAGAGGAATAAGGATAACACAATTAAATTAATTAATTATGTTGATAGGCTTAAATTAATCAAATATTAATTTTAGGTGTCTACATTTTGCCCCTCTTTGATATAGCATCATGAAATGATGTTATATCAAAGAAGAATAAAACATAGTGGAAGAAAAGGATAAGGACTAGTAGCATGATGCCCTGGTCAGGAGATGAAGAAACGGATAAGGACTAGTAGCATGATGCCCCAATCATGAGATGAAGAAAAGGATAAGGACTAGTAGCACGATGCCCCAGTCATGAGATGAGGAAGAATGATGAGGAGTAAGGATGATCAGGAATTAGTGGTATGCCCCCTCGAAAGGACATACGGGTTCGAAGAACACGGGTGTGCTCTCGAAAAGGAATTAGAAGAATAAGTGATGAAAGGATGAAGATAATGAAAGAGGGAAGTAGGATGAGTTGGAGTGTTGTGAATGAAATAAGACAAAGAAATGATAAATGGATTGGATTTCTTGTTGAGCAAATATAGAGAGCAAACCTAGATTTAATTTTTCCATGGATAGTCTACACCACTGATTATAAGAACCAAGATGATATGAAGATCCAAGGCGTGGATTGACGCTCAATCAAAAAGGAATGCCCTGCACACAATCATGCAAGTGTTGATAAACACTAATGCTGGGTTGTCAGTTCGTACAAGGAAAACATTAAAACACACCATGCCAGGAAAACTATGCCCCATTATACAGCAGCCAAGACATACCAAGATATAGGATGATCAAGGGAGTCCTGAACAAGTATAGTCCTAGGACACAAGATGAAAACAAAGTGAAAAGCTCAATCATGCAAACAATATGCACATGACCAACTAACATCTCTTTCCAAGAGTAGGACATGGATTTGGATAAACTGCTAGACTAGGGAAGGATGCATCCCGATGAGCAGGGTGATGGATTGATTGATGGATAACAAAAGACAAGTTAGATGTGCAAGATTTGCTGATGAGAGGATTGCCACTTGGCTTTGATTAGCATAGTATGGATTGAGTGCTTGGATTAGGCACAAGTCAGTGTGAGCTCGGGTAGATGGGGAAATCTCAGTTTGATGGATTGGATAGGATTAGAAGAAGGATAAATGATTAGATATGATGAAAAGGGGGATGGATGATTGAATAGGATTGGATTGATGATGGGATTAATGATTGAATTGGAAGATATGGAGAATATGATTGGATAAGATAGGATTGGATTAGAAATTGGATAGGATGGGGTGGATTGGTGGATAGGATTTGATTGACTGGAACCAATGACAAGGGAGAACCAATGGGTGGGTAAGAGGATGGATGAATAAAAGGAAAGAGTTATTCTTTAGATACGAGATAGATGGATGAAGTGGATGGATATGGATAGGATATGGAGAACTGGAGGGTAGGGTAATGGAGACCCAAGGACTATGCTGCAAAGGAGTGTAATGCCCCACACTAGAGGTAGAAGAATTAAGGATGGAATGAATGGTGGATAAAGATGTATGAGGTGGGAGGATAATGTGTAATGGATATGGATGGTAGTGAATTTAAGGCTTGAATGCTCCAAAGCATGCATGCATATACATTATTTTTCCTCTTATATGATCAAGATGAAAGATAGGAATGGAGGATTCATTTTGATAGGATGAAGGATATGAGATGGAGGATATGGGTATGATAGTCAAGATCAAAGATAGGAAAGGGGAATGGACTTAGATAGGATGCAGATGGATGGGAGGATTGTGTGGATGAAGTTTGCCCCCAAGTGTAGAGTGCAAGAGGATAAGGGGATTACACATGACGCTTGTTTGCCAAGTTTTCAACATGGTACTTACCCAGGGCGCCACAAGAAGTGGTTTTCACCGTTAGATGAAACGATTTTTCTTTACTTCTTTGTGGTTTTTTTTTTGAATTTTTTCTTGATTTTTGAATTTTTGGAATAGTTTGGATGGATAAGGATGAGGATGAGTAGATGTGGGAGATAATGGATGCATGAAGGAGAAAGGGAGGACTCAATCATCTAGTATTCTATAGATGGTATCCCTTAGTATTTCTTTGAAGTGGAGGTATGCTCATAGATGTTGGCATCAATGGAATGGATATGGGATGAAAGATATGGATTTATAAAGGTTTAGACTAATGGAATGGGATTGTGAAAAATGGATGGTGGATAATGGATGGGGTTTTGAAGAATTTGTGGAAGATCAACATTGGCACACACCTTGAAGGGTGGTGGAGTAGTGGGGGAGAGTGTTTTGAATTAGATGAGGGATAAAGTTTAGATTTTGGGAAATGACGACCCAAAATAGAAGAAGGGGATGATGAAGTTGGGATGGTGGATTTCGGGACATAAGGACCCAAAATGGATTTTGAAGATGAAGGAGTGTTAGATGGAGGATTGGAGGATTTATGAATGGATGGAGCTTTTGGATTAGCAAGTTTGGATGCCAATTTCGATTTTACTTTGGGATGCATTGCCTCTTTGGGAATCCACATAGTTTTTGATTTTTTCTTTTGAGCATGTCATTTTTCTTTTGAGCATGTCATTTTGAGGGGACATGTTGATCCTTTTATTTTTGTGTATTTTGAGCTTTATGCTTTTTAGATTGGGCATCCAAATTGCTTCCAATAGCAATAGGACGAGTGCATGAGGATGAATGACTTAAGGATTTTATGGATGGTGGGAAGATGAAAGGAGAGTGTTGGGAGGCATTCAATGATGTGTGCGTTTGTTCATTTTTATTAGGGATAGTGGATGGAGGGATGTAAGGACCCGAAATTGATGGAAGGAATGGAGGATTTAGTTTTGGAATATAAGGTCCCAAAATGGATGGAAGGAATGAAGGGTTTAACTTTGGAACATAGGGTCCCAAAACGGATGTGGAAGATGAGGGATAATGAGATTTTGATTTGTATGAAGGAAATTTGGATTTAGGAGGAATAGAGGATGTAACAACATCTTGAGCATTATCTTGAGGACCCTTATTATTTCAGAAACAAGATGCGAGTCCTTTTTGAGGGGGATGAGCTGTGGAAGGAAGATTGGGATCTTTAGATGGATTGGGATCATGACATGGAGATGAAGGGATACTTTGATCTTGACTAGGATGGGTAATGGAGTGGGAGGGGTGATTGGATCATGAGATGGATGAGGATCATGCGATAGAGGGAGAGAGTTGGATAGAGGAATCATATGATCATGAGAGGAAGTGCAAGGATTGCCATCATTAGATGGAGTAGAGGGAGATGCATCATGAGATGAAGAGGATTCTATGCTAGCATGCTTTGGAAGAAGCTTTTGGCATTGGGAGTTGTGGGGATTGTGAGATAGAGGAAGATATGGAAGCTTTGATGTGAGTATATGGGGAAATGGGGATATCATGAAGTGCGGAGGATTGGGATTTGTTTTAAGGTGGAGGTGATTGGGGTGGATGGAGGACTTGAGGAGACTTGGCCACTTTGCTTTGAGGTGAGGATTTTGTCTCCTTTTCTAGCATGTCTTGGATAAGATTATGGATGATGGATTTGGAGGATGTGAAAAATATGGATTTTGGAGGATTAGGATTAGATGGAGGATTGGGATAATGGATTGGGGAATCAGGATTAATGATTGGAGGACTATGGAGTAAAGGATTTGGATGGGGAGTAGAGGTAATGAATGCATTGCAGAAGGATGGGGATTGGTATGTAGATGGGGGGGAGATGGAGGTATACATATTCGATTAGAGGAGTATGTGGATGAGGGATAATATGGATATATGGATGGGGAATAAGATGGATATATGGATGGGGAATAAGATTAATTTCCCTTGTCGAAGGTAGAGGAAGGATAAGAGATATGGTATAGATTGGGATTGGGTGTAATGTGTTGAGATGGGATGGATGAAGGTATGATAGGAGAGTGGGAGATTATGGTATTAACTTGGTAGGCAGGTTCATGAATATCCATGAGCATCTTCTCATACCAAGCTTTGAAATTTTGGGTAGTCATGTTGAGAATGAAGGATTAGATTGGAATTGGATGAATATGTTTTGGAGGGGAAAGATTATGAAGAAGATGTTAAATGAAGATGAGGATTAGTACTTGTCTTGGAATGGTGATGGATTAGATTTGATTAGGTTTGGATTGGATTTGATTTGGATTGGAATTGGTTCAATTGGATTGGTCCTTGCATTAGGACTTGGCTTGATTGGATTGGTCCTTGGATTAGGACTTGATTTGATTGGATTGGTTGATTGATTGAATGGACTGGATTGAATTGGATTAGATTGGATTGGATTGGATTAGATTGGATTGGATTAGGTTGGATTTGATTTGATTTGATTTGATTTGATTACTCCTTGGATTAGGACTTCGTTTGATTGGATGGGATTTGATTTGGATTGGTCCTTGGATTAGGACTTGATTGGATTTGGATTAGATTAGATTCGTTGATTGGTTGGGTTGGATAACCAGATTAGGAAGATGGATGGATTTGATTGATTGGAATTTTGGAGATTTGATTAGATTAGAGGAAGAATGAATATTAGTTGAGGAAGGATGATTGTTTGAATAAATGAAAAGTGGATTGGGGATTGGATAATTTCTTGGATAGATAGAAATGGATTAAATATTTGATGATGATAAGATGGAATTTGGAAAGAGGGAGGATTGATTGGTTATGGGGGATGGACTTGGCAAGAGATGTCAAGTAAAGAAAACACAATGGTCAAAAGAAGTTAGACTCAAAAGACACTCATGCTCCTTCACAACATATCCTATGGCAAGTAAGGAAAATAGTCAATGGATCCCAATTGGTTTCCCAGATACACTTACCCAGAGTGGACACTTCAATTCTTGACCTCACTAGCTCCCCTC
The DNA here is from genome assembly GCF_030272615.1 of Cryptomeria japonica. Taxonomy (NCBI): domain Eukaryota; kingdom Viridiplantae; phylum Streptophyta; class Pinopsida; order Cupressales; family Cupressaceae; genus Cryptomeria; species Cryptomeria japonica. The sequence goes on along the minus strand of NC_081409.1, from coordinate 717,509,207 downwards.
CATGACACTCACTTCTCCGGGGCAGCCAAGCATCAATTCCCATGAAAACTCCTCATGGCGAACTTTGTGTCTCTACTAAGGGCGATAAAAATAGAGGCGGCTTCAGAGGTCTGACCTCCTGCACCAATGACTAGAAGATTTTCGACCACTATGCACAAGGTGTTTAGTATGGCTTCCCCTTAGGAGCTACCCTTCATAGTTGGGAAAGTGCAATTGAGGCCTATAGCCCAACGAAGCACCAAGAACTTAGTAGTCATGCAAGCGTGATTGAGATCTCTAGGATCTTACTACGCACCCAATCTGAGAGTGAACTCTCATATAGCCCCAACCATTGACCCTTTCATCATCAATGGCCTATTTATTATAGTGAGTTGGTAACCCCAGGTTTGGGTGTACTCACTTGGGTTGTTCCCCTCTTACCTTCTCAAAGAGAAAGTTGGGAGGGCAGGTTCGCTAAGGGTAAGCATGCAACAAACATGAAAAAATTGGAGGGTCTGGATTTCTGATCATCTAGCTAGACGAGAGCATACTCTCCTACCTTTACGATTTTCATAAAACACAATGGATAATGGTTTATTTACCTTCTAATTAGATCTAGGTTCCTAGTTAGAAAAAAAAGACACAATGTTTGCTTGAACCTCTTAGGCAACTTGCAAAACCAATTGATTAGTAGTTTGAAAATGAAGTCTTCAACAAGCGTCTTGTAAAAGACAAAAGAATGACAAAAATAATTTATTTTTTTTAATTTTTTGGGAATGAGTAGAAAAACAAGAATAAAAACTTTTCTACTAAAGAAAAATGTGGATTTGGAGGAAATTTTGATGGGTAAATGGGGTTTGACTAGGTTTTTGACACTAAGGGATAGGAAAGCATAAAATGGGGATTTTAGAGGCGAGGTGAAGGAATGGAAAAAATTGTCCAAGAGGGACAAAGAAGCAAAAATTAGAGATAGACAATATGGCAAAATTTGGAGGTGATTGGATAAAACTGGAAGAAGTTATGGCAAACCCTAAAAATAGAGAAATGTGGGATTTCGGGCTTTAGAATTTGGAGTTTGGGATAAGGCCCTCAAGGAAGGAAATGTACAAAATGAAATTGTGTGGGATCTAGTGAATTTTGGAGGAAAACAAAGGGAAGATAAAGAAGATATGGCAAAAAAATAGAATAAATTTTACTTTTTTAATTATTTTAGTTTTTTCTTTTTTTGATTTATTCTTGCGGTCGTGCTAATTAGCAAACAATTGCGCTAATGTGTGAACAGTCATGCTAATAGATAGAATATTAGTATTAAACATAGAAGATAATAGAAATAGAAAAAATTACAATCGCATTGATTAGGAGGCGCTCACACTGATGCACGAGTGCTCGCGTCAAAACAACTTTAGTGCCCAAAAATTCAAATTTAAATTTTTAACAAAATGCTTGCACTAATCACAGAGAGGACATGCTGAAGCGACAACTGAAAAGAGATAGATGTGAGAAGAAAAGAAAGAATGAAGAAGAGGAGATAGACGGATTTGCATGGCGAACGCACTGAAGCCAAGGCGCTCGCGCTGAAGAACAATGAGGCGCCATAAAAAAATTTAATTTTGATGCATTCACACCGAAGCTGAGATGATTATGCTGATTAGTAGGAGGTCACGTTGATCTAGAAAATGGTCGCACCAATGCACGTGCGCTCACGCTGAAGTGTGAACCTACGAGAAAGCTTAAAAAAAAACTCAATTTTTTGTTAAATTCAAGACATGGGTCCCACCGGGCGTGCCAAAATGAATAGGGGAAAATAGAATGAAAGGTAAAATGATTAATGACACAATGAAATAAGCATGAAAACATTAAGACATCAAAAGATCATTTTATACCTTTGCTATTTTACCTCTTCCTCGGATTGAGCCTTCAGTGAAGTTGAATAGCGCTTCTCTTCAACTTGATTGGATGGGCTCCTTCTTGACGGATGTGGAATTCTCTCCAAATGCTCAACAAGGTAAGTGGATTGTTGGATTGGATTTGGATTGAAAGATTAAGGATGCATGGATTTGATAGAGGATTATGGAAAGGATGAGAGAAGAAATAGGCAGCATGACAATGCATGAGAAGTGGATTGTTTGTGAGGAGAATAGGCTCCAATTTATAGATTGGAGAAGTCCAATGGAGGGCCAAGATTGATTTGATCATGAAGGTTTGAGATTGATTTTGGATAGAAGGCATGGATCAAGGTTGCCTTGGGAAAATAAACAGGAATATAAAATTCCTTGGGAAAAAGGTGGGAGAAATTTGAATTTCAAAATAAGGATGCATTGAGGGATTCAAAGAAATTTGAATTTCTTTGAGAGACTCAATGTTGATGTGACATGAGTGGGAATTAAAAATTGAGGGATAATGATAAGCATGATTATGAGAGATTCTAGAAGGATTAAATAGGCTAATGAGACTAGGAAAAGTGATTTGTAGGAATCGCATGACTAGGTTAATTAATTAGAATTAATTAACTGAGTAGGTTTAGAGGAAATGATTATTGGAGGGGACTTTAGAGGAATAGGGAAATAATTTATTTATTTGATAAATTAATTATTGGACAATAGTGACAGGATTAATTAAATTAGATTTAATGGATTATGAGAGGAGTAAGGATAACACAATTAAATTAATTAATTATATTGATAGGCGTAAATTAATCAAATATTAATTTTAGGTGTCTACACTTTGTCCTTTTTATTATTTTGTGCCTTGGTTGGTAGCTATGGCATGTGACTTAGGGGATTTTAGAGTGCCCATCTAGATTAGCTTATCATGATGTCATGTGAGAGAAATAGAAAAATCATCCAATGATGGCATGGTAAATGAGTTTAAAGTGCACTCTTAGTAGCATAGAAGGTAGAAACAAATATATAATTTTCCTAGAACATAACTTAGAGAGGATAATAAAAAATGTTCATATTTATTTTCAGTTCCACATTATTTAACTGCAACCTTACTAATTTCAATTTTGTGAACAAATTCTAGATTATGTTAAAATTGTTTGGACTTAAACTTATGAGTTCATTTTCCAACATATGACCCCTCATTGAATCTTGATTTCCAAAGAGAATTTCTAACTTGTCCATATTTAATTAGGAGTACTCAAGGATTCAATATGAAAGAGTAAATAGTAGAAATATAAAAACACAAATTTTCATATGCTTCATCACTTTTATTAAACCACTTACGCTTTTTTGTATCCAATAAATGTTTAGTTTCTAATCCCATTGTTATCCTATGAAAACTAGATTTTCTAAGTATATTGTCATGTGTGATTGTCACTCAATATAATTGTAAGGAGTTAGAATAGAGACTATTGTTTTATCCATGATGCAAAAATATAGAAAGAAGTATTGAAGGAAAGAGTGTTAGGCCCAATATGGAAAGCTAATGTACTGAGAGGGGAGGGGTGAATTAGTACTTCAAATCCTTTTATCAACAATATCTTTACTGTTATGCATAAACCAAAAACTGATGTAACATAACGTAAAGCTAAAACAAATAAATAACAATCATACATGATTCACTCCATAACACATATATTTTAGTTACGCAGAAACTCTTGGTTAGAGAGAAAAATTGTTGTGGGGATGGCACCCACAACTTCACTACTGCAATAATAAAGAGTGCTCGGTTAGAGCTACATATTTAGCTATTTTTGATAGCTTACCATGTTAGGAGTATCAAGATCTGTTAGATCTACCTTGCTAAAGGATTTTACAACACTTAATCTAAATGCTACACCTAGTTAGAGGCTTTACAATTTATAGACTTGATTAGAGTCTTTTACCCTGTTAAAGGTTTCTCTTACAACTTCAAAATTTTCAATAAAATCTTTACAAATATCTGCAACTTTACATCTAGAATGTTATAGCAGATTCTATGTGCTCAAAATAAGATTACCTTGCCTATAGCATACCTCGGTAACCCTTAAAGTAACTCGGTAAACCCTTTTGTTTACTTTGTTCTTTGATTGTTCTCTAAAAACCTTCTCGATGACCTCTGTGTCTCTGTAACAGTCATAATACTCAGTGATTTCTCATGCATCACATAGGTCTTGCTTCATACACATGCACACACTTATACACACATTGCTAACCCTGAATTCATGTTGTATAAATAGATCTCTTATATCGGTGATCTGATTCATTGCTTCAATCTTACAAACATAATTCCTCGAATGAATAACCATGCAAAATATTTCATTGGTTAGATGACCTCAAAATCATACAAAATCTATTAGTGCAATTTCCAATGTGATAACTATTCTATGTTCCTCAATCTTGTAACACATTTTCATATGTGTGTCCAGGTTCAATGAATCTGATAACACGGTTCACTCGGTGTATATCAACTCGGTGTATCATCTTTGCTGCTCGGTAGACATGAAATGATACTCGGTAGATAGCTCGGTGCATATTGGGCTCTGTGACTGCTTTCCTTTTGTAACAGACTTGACTGTTCATACCGACTGAGTATTTCGGTAGTAGTAACCGACTAGAGTATATAGAATGACTTTGGATATAAAACTAATGGCAATTTGATAAGTAGTAACAATCTCCCCTTTTGACATTAGTTGAGATGTTTGACAAAACTACTTTCAAAGTCATTACTCAAAAATCTATATACTTTACAAAATTTGACTAAACATACAGTATATACATTAGTCAATGAAAATAGTATATTCAAATATACTCCCCTTATCAATATACTATACAAAACTCTGATTATGTATGCTCGATGATCAATGATCAGTGTGTTGCTCTGTTTCTATGCTTACTATTCTATTCTCTGTTCACTGCTCGATATACTACTTTTGGATACTCTACTTACTTTGCTTATTCTGCTCGGTATACTCCTCCTGTATACTACACTCCTGTTGTTTGATATTTTGAATACTATACACTCCCCCTGTGTACTTTGATGCTATACTCCCCCTTTTTGACAAACATCAAAATTTATCTACCATTTGGAGGTGGCAAATAATCAAAAATGGATTTGTACTTTGTCTTGGCTTTGGTGAGAGCGACAGAGAGTGCATCCTTTACACTGTCCATTAAAGAATTCTATGCATTAATATCAGCCAATAATGAAATTAAGCCATCTAAAGTGCTTCCCTCTTGTGTAGTAGAGAGGTAGGTGGCTCAGTTGAGCTGTTCTTGGATAGATGAAAGATGAGGAAGGAATAATGTCTGAAGTGTCATTATGTCCATCCTGATCTTGTGTTCTTCATTCCTTAGTTCCAATTGTTGAGCCATGAGCTGTTGTAGCTTAGTATAAAAATTCTGAACTGAATTGGGCTCTGGGGTCAACTTATTTGAGAGATCGGTGATCTCTTTCTCAATTGCTTTCGTTTTATTTTTAATGTCCTTAATGAATATAGAAAATGTGTAGAGTTTCTTAAATAATGAAAGAATGTGCTTGAGTTGAGGGGACAACTCAACAATAAATTTGACAAGTTTTACCTTGCCAACAACAATGGATTTTTGTACTTCTTCTATCATTTTAGCAGTGAGCTCCTTGTCTTTAAGCTTACTCAAGTATTGAGATGCATCTACTCCAGATGTCTCTATCTGATTAAGGAGTTCATCCAATTGAATATGGATGGTTGCATTAGTTGATACTATAGCTAAAGGTAGCATATCTGATAGTAATGTCTTTACCTTCTGAAGTACTTTATTCTTCTTTTGTATGGCCATTTGCTTCTCTTGTTCGGCCTTTGCTTTGCACAGTTCACCAAATTCAGTGAGTGCTTGCCCTTTCAATTTGGAGATGTCTACATTGGGCAACACTATCGGTTTCGACAAATCTATTTTAAAACTATGCTTTTTCATCTTCTTTTCTTTATCTTTTACTGGGTGAACCACTATAATAGCTTGAGAGGCTTGAGGACCCTCGGTAGGTTTCTCAGTACAAGCAACACTTTGGTTGGTTTCTTTGGCCTCTGTAGTGTCCTTTGGTGTCTCGGTTCTTAGTGCCTCAGCTACAATATTTTCTGTGCTAGAAGGTGCTTAAGAGGTCTATTCTTGAGAAGTACCTTCTGCTGTTGTAGCCTTGTGACCTTTAGTGCCTTCATCTGTATCTAGAGGAGCTTCGGTTGTAGCAGGTGGATTGACCGGTGGATAAGGTTGAACTTGTTCCAAAACTGATTCGCTAGAGACAAGTTTTGCATATGCATTGCCTTCTATCATTTCTTGTTTAGGTGCCTCTGCATCCAAGATATCTTCATCTATTTGGATGGTGTCAGTAGGGTCTTGCTCGGTGACATCAGGATCTTGGTCAATGACATCAACTATTTTTATTGTAGATTGTTCACCAACATTCTTCCTTCAAAAGATGTCCTGCCATTGTTCTTTTATTTCCTTTTCCACTTCTATATATAGGCCATTCATCAATTTCAAGGCCTTTTGTTTGACTGTAAATTGTGTTTGGTTGTTTGTCAGATGTTCTTTTATTTCTTCAACTGACATATTAGGAAAGAGATGCACCAAACTTCTTTCTCTGATTTGTTTCTCTGAGCCTAGGGCATATTTCCATCTATTTTCAATGTGTGCATATAATTCTTTTGGAATAGAATTACATACTTCTAATGGGACCACTCGAAATTTCAAAAGTTTACAAATGATAGCTTCTTCTATCTGTCTCTTTTCATCAGCAGATCTGGATTCGTATTTGACATATTTGAATCCTCCAAATCTGCCATATTCCTTTAGATTATTACAAAAAACTTCTACACTATGTACATCTACCTTCTTGCTCTTGACAATCTAAAATTTGCTAGCATCTTTAGATTCGGTATCACTAGACTCTTTTGACAAAATGAGTCTTTGAGTAGATTTCTTGTAAGTTCTTGTTACCTTAGGAGCAGTAACATTCTTTTGTTTCTTACTCGATGATGTTGTAGATGCCCTTGTGTTTGGTCGCTTTGGTGGAGGAGTCGGTAGGGCCTTTGAAGTGTCTTGTTTCTTTCTTTTCAACACTTTTCCCTTAGGCAATTCGGTGCTCAGTATTATGGCTGCCTCTTGGCCTTCTGTCTCCTCTTCGATAATGGCAAGTGTGCCTTTGACAAGTGTGGAGGAAGACTCTTCTCTGAATTTCTCTGTCAATGCCTTAATCATCCTGGTTGCCTTCCTTGTAGCTTTGGGTACTACAATGCTCAATTTTACTTTTTCTTTCACTTCTTCATAGGTTCCATACCTCAGCTTGGTAGCATGCCTTGGTAATGTAAGAAATGCATCGATTTGCTGTTGTGTGATATCAAAGTCAATCTCGTAACCCATAGGTGGCAAAGATTGAGTCCTCGGTTCCACAGCATTCACATAACAGTAATCGGTGTCAACTTCAAAGCATATTTCATCCTTGTATTTCTCTACTAGCTGGGGTGGAATCCAGTACCTGTTATGCATTTTCTCTTGAAACTTGCTAAAGTAATCATCCATTATATCATTAAAGTTGTCACCTAGCTTCTTGATGTAGTCATTAATCTAATGGGTGATTGGTCGATGTAGTTCCCAAACAACTTTACTGACTGTTGGAAAAAACTTCTCAAATTAGAAAAACATGCATACAAGTAATGATCCAAATTTTAGTGTATTAGCCGAGTTGTTCTTCTTTGGCTTCCTGATTGTGTTCAAATTTTCAAACAAATTCTTCAACAATACTTCACATAAATCAATTTTCATGCCTTTCTTAACAATTTTGTATGCTAAGTCTACTGCTGCACATGGTACACTATATTCCCTTGCCGATTGGAAGAAACAGTAACCAGTTACTCTAATAGAAAATTTTAGTTTAGGATCAAAGACATTGTTTAACTTCAATCCTCTGCAGTCTGATTCTACTCCAGTCAAACTTATCAATTCCTTCTGTGATATCATTTTTTGTGCTCGGGCATGATCATAGATAGGGTAACCGGTGATCAGATGAATGATTTCCTTAGTGATCTTAAACAGTTGTTCTTGTAGCCACATGAAGTCATCATGCACTCTGCTCAAAACAAACTTGACCCACTGGGGTTTGAACACACGGGGATAGGTTAGGGCTTCAGTTAATCCCTTGATCTTGATGTGCTCATATTTGCTATCCATTTTACCATCAGTGCATAATGCATCATATGCATCATTGATTTCAACATGACCGAGTTCTTCAACATGACATTTGGTGAAGAATATCACATCCTCGACTAACAAGACTCGATCCAGGATGAGTGAAAAAGTGGTTTTGTCATCCGGTTCAGATGCAACTTTGGGAGTCAAGGAGTATTTTAGTGAGGGCTTCTCTACATTCTTGACACCAATGGGGTCTTGGGTCTTAGGTGCCATTCTAGATTTCAGATAAAAGCTAACAAAGGAACCTTAGGGTTTGAGGATTAACAAATGGTAGACGCTTCACACTCAGCAGAAAATAACAACTCAATAGGTTTGGTAAACCAGCTTAACAATGCATAGTGATTGATGTAAATACCTTAAATTTCACTTTGTAGGAGGTTTGATCACCTTGATTCTCTCTACTCTGCTTTCTCGAAAACTTGGTGAGTGAAAATGACAGCGTAAAATGCTTTAAGTACACAATAAACCTTATCGGGCTCCATGCAGGTTAGGTTAAAACATTAAATGCACTCGGTTCCACTAAACATTTTTCCTTTTTGCACCGAGTAACAAAATTTCCTTCATTTACCGACTTGACAGGCTTCCTGTATTCACCGACTTGATAGGTTTCCTGTAAAGTGCTCCAAAAGACTTTGATAGAATTTCAAACTTACTAGTACATCTTACTATGCAAATTTTGAATTAAGTACATACTAAAGTAGGAACTATTGAACCTTGTGAGAATGTAGTCCTTTCATACCTTTACCGATTAATTTTGAATGGGAGCACCTAACTCCGTAGGTAAGGTGCATTCTTCATTTGACATAATTTCCTTCTTTCTCCAAATCATCTTTAATTTCTCTTTTATTTCCTCAGTGTCTTCTCTAGGTTGATCTCTGCAATCTCCAGCCAAGTGTCCAACTTTGTGACAATGAAAACATGCCATACCAAGATTTCTCCATGATCTTCGGTTGTTCATTCCAAACCTTATAAAATAGTTGGCACTTATATGTCCATATCTTCCACAACATTCACACCATATCCTTGTATTGTAATCCCATGGTACTACAGAATATTGTCGGTAAGGATCTGTGTGAGTTTGGTAACCTCTTGTATTTGCTTGGTGTGCAGACCATATGTGGTTCTTTTGCTTAAACCAACACTTCTCAATACTATGTCCATATCTATTTCATTTTTTACAAAACCCTTTGAATTTTTCCTTCTGATAATTGTTAACAAACTTTGTCCTACATTGGTTAGATGTGTGACCATATTTATTGCAATTGTAACAATAGCCATTGGACTTAGTGACATTCGGTTGCTTTCCTTTTCTGATTTGGTACATGTTGGCAGTATGACCTTGGTTTCCACAATAGTTGCAAATAGGCTTCTTTCTTTTGATTTTCTTCTTGATTCCAACTTGCTTAGATGATTCTCCTCTCTTGGTAGTGCAAATTCCCTTCTCGGTAGAGTCTTTTCCTATGTAACCGAGTCCTGCATCTTTGTATGGTCGTCTTGTTTTCAGTTGCTCATCCAACATCTTTGATGCTTCATAACTCTTCTTCAGTGTTTCTTTGGATTTCTTTTCAGTTTCAAGTTCATTGGTCAACCTTGATACTTCAAGTTTCAATGCTTGATTCTCATCATCTTTCAGATTTGCTTCATGATCTGCATAACCTAGTTGATCTGATAGATTTTGTTGAATCCCAGTCAACCTTATGATTTCATCATCCTTATCAGATACTAAAGCTTCAAGATGTTGTTTCTCTCTTTGTAGATCTCTTAATTTATCCTTGGTTGTCCTCAATGCATCAAGATTTTCAATCATCTGAGTACTGAAATGTTCATGTTCTCTTTTCATTGCCTTTAGTTGATTAGCCAGTGCTTTGTACTTTTCTCTCAATACTCCAATCATTTATTCAGTCTCTTTAGATACACTATTCTCAGATGATGTCTTAGTTTGTTCCACTAACTCTTGAGAGTCTTGCAAATCATCAGATAATCTTCTTCTCACTTTCAGAGATTTTTGCATTTGCCTTTGCATGTCTGCAATCACTTCATTAGCATGATCCAATTCTTCTTGCAAATACACAACTCTCTGAGATTGTTTGTAGCCTTCCATTGATAAGATCTTTCTCTTTAGGTAGTTAAACCCTTTTCCAAGATTCAAGCTCTGATACCAATTGTTAGGCCCAATATGGAAAGATAATGTACTGAGAGGGGAGGGGTGTATCAGTACTTCAAATCCTTTTATCAACAATATCTTTACTGTTATGCATAAACCAAAACTGTTGTAACATAACATAAAGCTAAAACAAATAAATAACAATCATACATGATTCACTCCATAACACATATATTTTGGCTACGCAGAAACTCTTGGTTAGAGAGAAAAACTGCGGTGGGGATGGCACCCACAACTTCACTACTGCAATAATAAAGAGTGCTTGGTTAGAGCTACATATTTAGCTATTTCTGATAGCTTACCCTATTAGGAGTATCAAGATATGTTAGATCTACCTTGCTAAAGGATTTTACAACACTTAATCTAAATGTTGCACCTGGTTAGAGGCTTTACAATTTATAGACTTGATTAGAGTATTTTACCCTGTTAAACATTTCTCTTACAACTTCAAAATTTTCAATAAAATCTTTACAAATATCTGCAACTTTACATCTAGAATGTTATAGCAGATTCTCTGTGCTCAAAATAAGATTACCTTGCCTATAGAATACCTCGGTAACCCATAAAGTAACTCGGTAAACCCTTCTATTTACTCTGTTCTTTGACTGTTCTTTGAAAACCTTCTCGGTGACCTTTGTGTCTCTGTAACAGTCATAATACTCAGTGATTTCTCATGCATCACATAGGTCTTGCTTCATACACATGCACACACTTATACACACATTGCTAACCTTGAATTCATGCTGTATAAATAGATCTCTTATGTCAGTGATCTGATTCATTGCTTCGATCTTACAAACATAATTCCTCGAATGAATAACCATGCAAAATATTTCATTGGTTAGATGACCTCAAAATCATACAAAATCTATTAGTGCAATTACCAATGTGATAACAGTTCTATGTTCCTTGATCTTGTAACACGTTTTCATATGTGTGCCCAGGTTCAATGAATCTGATAACACATTTCACTCGGTGTATCATCTTTGCTGCTCGGTAGACATGAAATGATACTCGGTAGATAGCTCGGTGCATATTGGGCTCTGTGACTGCTTTCCTTCTGTAACTGACTTGACTGTTCATACTGACTGAGTACTTCGGTAGTAGTAACCGACTAGAGTATATAGAATGACTTTGGATATAAAACTAATGGCAATTTGATAAGTAGTAACAAAGAGGACACAAGAATACCAATACACCCCACCCTTTTCACTAGTCTAAAAAATTAGCCCCAAATATTACAATGTTGGAAATTTATTCTATAGTGCGATTACAAAGCTTTTCCCAAATTATAATAGTGTCCAAGCCCACAATGGCCAAAAGTACAACACTTGACACAAAATAGAACATAACACAAAATTTGGAAAGAATAAGTTTGATTTGCAATATCTAGAGAAAAAGATAACAAATCGAATCTAAACCAACATGAATGGAAAGTTATCATCTTTAGCTTTCCAAAGATATCTTGTTCATTGAAATTTGACAATTGAGGAAAAAGATTGAAAACTAAATTTGTCCTACAAGAATAGTTTTCATAGCAAATTATTTTTTACTTTTGATTTGATATTTAAAATATCTACTAATTTGATGTAAAAAATAATAGAAACCTAGAAATATTTTAATGCTACAAAGGTAACCAGAAAGTAGTTTTCTTTCCAATAAGAAGAAGAAGATGAAAAAATGATGTAAATTTAACGTTTAACTTCTAGGAAAAATGGATGCATGACACTTCTTGAATAGTGATTTTTTTCAAATATGCTCAATATTTGTAACATCTAATAGATATTGTGATGGTTTTTTGAGCCTGGGAACAAAACCCAGAATTTATTTTTCTATTTAGCTTGAAGAAAACATAAATTTAAAGTAAAAATGGAAATGCCTCCGAAATTGCCTTTAATTTTCTGTGTTTTATTTTGATGAAAAGAAAGCCAAATATGACTTTATTGATATTTCTAGACACTATGGAGCAACTAAAAATTCCATTGAGATTGTTAGAATGTTGTAGACACAGATTTTACAAAATATTACACAAAAAATCATTGAGGTTAAAATTTTACCTCAAAGTTTTCTAATTCTCTTTAACTCAAACTTTTCTAATTCTCTTATTGATATGAAAAGGAAAGAGAAGAGTATACTACATTTTTAGGAAACTTGTAGAAAAATTATTAGTCTCCCTTGAATGTTTGAAATATGGAAACTAAAATCTATTTTTGCACTAAAATAGCTCTAAAATCATGCTAGAATTTGAAAATATGAATAATCTAGAATACCTAGTGCAAATGAATAGAAATAAAATTGTGAATGTAAATGTTACAAGATCAAATTAACAACATAGAGTTTGTCTCCAACAAATAAATACAAATGCTACAAAAGAAAAATAGCATTAAGACACAATATTATGGGATTGTCCTATTTTATTTTGTTTCATGTATATAGTCTCTACCAAAATAATATTGTCCTTCATACACACTACAAACAAGAAAAAAAATCTAAGAATTGGTTAAAAAATGATCAAACAAAAAATTTTGTTTAATAAAGTAAATTTTTTATCCATGCACAAATATCAAAATCAAATGTCAACTCTCATTTAGAGTAAATAATAAAAAAAATCAATTCAAAAGAAAAGGATAAAATTGATTCATGTAGAAATTGTTTGCATGCACATACATTTCCCTTTCCTTTTTCCATCATCACAATTAGTATTTATGATGGAAGAAACATTTCTTGTCAATTTCTATATTTGAATTTTTGTTAAATAGTTACATGCATCTACTTTTGAATTTAAAAGGGTACAAAAATAGAATAATTTAGTTATATTTCATGCATATTAATTTTAGTATCATACACAATTAAAAAAAAAACATATATAAGAATAAAAAGTATGACATTTAATATACAAAAAACATAAAGACATTTCGTATACAAGCCAAGAAACTTTGAAACTTGGTCTCAAGTGATACCATTATCATAAAAGAAAAACAAATCAACACAAAATATTGCATACAAACTACATATAAGTTTCTACATTCATGTGTGCACAATTTTTTGCATCAATGTTTTGAATCATAGCCCCTGATTCATTATCGAGATGAAAGAGGCATAAGAGAAAAAATAGATGAAACTGTAGACCAAACCCCTCTCACATTCTTTTTATCTAGAATTGGTTTGCAATTTCATCTATTTTTTCTCCTACACCTCTTTCAGCCTGATGATGAATCACAAAGTGTGATTTGAAATGTTGATGCGAAAAATTGTACACAATTAAATCTAGAAGCTCATATGTATTTAACATGGACTATAGAAATATTATCTCTCTAATTGCATACAAACTGCCATCTTCCATCTACATTATCCTCACTTATGAGTATATTTGGTATTTTCTATCTATTAACTATACTCACCATTAGTGGTGCTCATTATGAGAACTTTAAGATTTGTACATCTATCTAGTACTATTTATTTCTTGGGACCTTTCACTACATGTTAACTAATAAGGGATTTGTTATATTATTGATAATGCCATCTCAAAGTAACAAGTTTATGGGACCCCCTTCCTAGAAATACATCTCATTAGTTGGCCAAATGAAATTTTGTAGATGATTCATTCTTCACACTAGTTAAAGATGAAGACAATATTAAGAAAGCTTTGAAGTGTCTTGACACTTTTTGTTTAGCTTTAGTCTCTAGTGTTCAATACAATAAAATGCAATACAATAAGAAATATTTCACTCACCCTCTTGGATGGATTAATGTATTTAGTTGGAAAAACATCGAGCATGGGTATTTTTAATTTTATTGGTACCCTTTATGTTTCAAGCTTTCCAATATATGTTATTATAGTATTTTCTTAAAAAAAATAAATAAGAACAAGCTTGTATATTGGATTGCAAAACTACACCCACTAATGGGTTTTCTTTGAGGTTCTTTCTATGACACATTTGTAAGTGTAGCATTATAAATTTTACTTTTGTACAACTTACACAACTTTTTGTACCCTTGCCTTAGTATGTTCCCTCTTAGCTCTTATCAACCCTATTTTCAGCCTTTTAATCTTGAAATTGATGTCATTTGCCAACATGGTGATTTGAACTCATAACTCAAGTTGAGTGCACCTTATCCATTTCTATTTCACCTTATTTTGGGTGGACAAGGGAATTTTGATAACCCTTGTCCTAGACAAGGGTGCTCGAGGTATCCTTGTCCCCCAAAACCAGACCCAAAATTTGAAATAATGGTGCCCACTTCCCACTAGTTGGTTCTTGATCATGAGTTAGAGGTCTTCCTAATTTCTGAAATACCTTGAGAACCCTATATAAGAGAATTATTTCATTTATTTTCACATTCATAATTCATCAATCAAGATTGTAGACATGTAAAAATGGTCAACGCTTGCGGAGTCATACTTTAACATTTGCGCATTGCCTCATTTTAGGTTTTTGCGTCGCATTAACATTTCTCATATGATTCACGCTTGATCTTTATTATTTGCGAGCATCGAGTCATTCTTCTACATTCTTCAATCTCTTCGTTCTCAAATTCAGTCTTGTCGACAACAACTTTCAATCACGATTTTGGTCAAAATTATCCTGTCGTATCAATGTGTGTGCTTATTTTGTCATCATTTTGGACATCGTCAATCCTAATTAGGGTTTTGTCCTATTTTCAATCTTGTCATTTTGCGATTGATTTTGTCATCGATCATGGTCATTTTTAATCTCAT
Source organism: Cryptomeria japonica (assembly GCF_030272615.1). Classification (NCBI taxonomy): domain Eukaryota; kingdom Viridiplantae; phylum Streptophyta; class Pinopsida; order Cupressales; family Cupressaceae; genus Cryptomeria; species Cryptomeria japonica. The sequence goes on along the minus strand of NC_081409.1, from coordinate 717,494,197 downwards.
CATCGATCCTTGTCCTCTTGTTAATTTTGTCAATTTTGCAATCGATTTGTCATCAATCGTCGTCGTCTTCTCAATCATGTCAATTTGGATCAATTAGTCATTGTTCCTCATCAATTGGCGCCTATCAATTTGGTCTCTTTATCAATCTCGATTAGTTTGTCAATCAATCAAATCATTTATCACATTGGTCATTTATCAATTCAAAATCATGATCAAATCATGATCGACATTAATTATTTTCGATCAAGACCTAATTGTCATCCTTGCATTGCTAATTCATCTTCTAGGGTTTCATGATTTAATCATTTAACCCTGTTTGTCATTTCTCTCTCTAGGATTAATAAATTATTTATTTATCCTAAGTCTTCTCATCGCAATTAAATATTCATTTAATTGGCTAATTATTCCTCCTTTTGTGAATTAATTAATAAATGACAAATTATTAATTAATTTACCTAATTTCCTATTTTCTATCAATTTCTAATTTCTAATTTTCATCAATTTCAATTTTCTAATTTCCTAAATTCTAATTTCAATTCTCTCCTATTTTTCTCCTAATTTCATGGGAATGACATAGAAGTTTGTCATAATTTGTCATAATTGACAATCAATCAATTCTTGACATAGAAATTTGTCATAAATTGTCATAAATCTTTGCATAGCAATTTGTCATACACATGTCATAATTTTGCTATTCTTGATTTGAATTTCCATTCGAATCACTTTCATGCTAATCTTGTCTTTTCTCCAATTTCTCTATAAATTGGATGAATTTCTTCAATCCCAATCTAATCAGATTATCAAATTTCTAATCACCTTGTTAAATCACACTTCGAGTATTCTTGCGTCAATATCTCATTTACTTGCTTTCATATCATGATCATGCACTAGTAGGTGAGATCCACAACAAAACTATTTGGAGAAGAAAGAAGGACAATGGAGCCGCATGAAGGAAACATTTAGATCTCTACCTAGTTTGTATAATCTTTAGTTTCGAATGTTTTGTCTTTATGTCTCTATTGAGTGTGTTTAGGAAAGATCATTGCAATGAGCTTTCGTGATTGAGCTAATGATTAGTATTTTGATATTGCTTGTGATGATTTCCTATTTCCTACCTCACATTAATTGGTGAACCCGATGTGAACACTAACCATCTAACCTCTTAACTATGTTTTTGAGTGCTTTTGAGTTGATTTGCAGGTCAAAAAAACCAAAAACAAGGCAGTGTAGGGTTTTCTGGGGACTTCTGCGCCTATGTAAGACAACTTGCACTTGTGTTGAGCATTCTGCACTTGTGTAAAGGACATTTTGTGCCTGTGTCATGAGTTTTGTACCTGTGTCATGAGTTCTGCGCCTGTGTAAAGTCCAGAACAGAGGTAAAAATGCAGTGTTTTACTTGAAAATTTGTTTTGTTTTTGCATTCTGCTTTCTATTTTTTTGGTTTTTGGTACTAATTATCTATGCAACATCTTGGCATATGCATGACAAAGACAACAAATGAAACTCCTAACATGTTTATGCAGATTCGATAGTCAAAGAATAAACACCTCAAACTTCTAACTTGGGTTTTGCAGGTTGCCTTGGACTACAACTAAACCTTGTGTTTGCAATTATTTTTTTTTAGGCACCTAGTGATTTCTAAATAGGATGGAATGAATCTATGCTTGATTTGATTGTCGAGTTTGACATTGGAGTAGGAGAGTATGCTCTCATCCTTCTTAGGGTGATTAGAAATCCAGATCTTCAATACCATGCTCATGTCTGTGATTGTGTGTCACCTTTAGAGGGCCTGCCTTCCCGACCATTTGCTTTTGTAAGCAAGTGATAATCGTGAGAAGGGAATGACCCAAAGTGAGTATGGCTAGAATACCTTTGCATTCTAACTCACTATAAACAAATACCTGATGAGCGAAAGCTTTGAAGGAAGGGTTACATGGGAATTGCAATTACTTGGGAAGTGATGACCCTTGGACTCTTTCTCATATCAACATCTAAGTAGGACCTCATGGTCTAAATTGTTCTTGCACGAATACATTTGTTTCGTATCTTTGTGGGCTTAATGTCTCAATCACGCTTGCGTGACATCAAGGAGTAACGCTTAATAGAAATCCTTACTAAACACCCTGTTTTTAGAGGCCAAAAACCTTTCTAGTTGCTTGAAAAGGACAAGTTCGGATACTTGGAAGAGATACTAAGTTCGCCATGGGGAGATTTCCATGGGGACTGATGCTTGGCTGCCCTGAGAAGTGAGTGCCATGGAGGGGAGCCCGTGGGGTCAAGCATCTATGTATTCTCCTTGAATCCCATAATGAGTCTACCTCTCAAGTACCTAATGTCCTTGCCTACCATAAGAAATGTGTGAATGAGCATGATTGTCTTGAGTCTAAGTGGAAATATCTTGTCTTCTTTGATTGTCAAAAGTTGAAATTGTATCTCATTTCAAAACAAAGCAAATTGATTCCAAAAAAGATTTAATACAAGAACATTTCATCCAAAAAAGTTCAAAACATCTTCAAACATGGTTGTCAAACATTTGTCAAAATCTTGTCTCAACATTCATGTCACTTAGGTTTAGGCTCATCCTAGGTTTGCATTTTGCAAGTTCATTGTCAAGGTTAAGTTTTATCTAAGTCATACTCCTTTGCATATCAATAAGGGTCATCCACTTGCATATGTCCTCTTGCATTAGAGTAATATCATTGTCATACATTTGCATTTGTATACCCTAAGTCTTTTCATTAAGCTTAAGTCATTATCATATCATAGCAATTGTCCCTTTGAATATAGTGTCAAAACCAGGTCTTGTCATACTTGAGTAATCCAAATCTTTGATAAACCTTAAGTCATTGTTAGGAAGTCTAGACCTTATCAACCCTTTTGTCCTTTTGTCATCAATATCATTTCGTCAAACCTAGCTTAGTATCCAAGCACATAGGGGAGACATTGTCATCTTGTCCTTTTGTCACTTGGTCCTTTTGTCCTTTGAGGTCTAGACATCATTTCAATTTCCTAAAGGTCTCTTTTAGATTTGCATTTCCAAAGTTTGTCAAAATCTTCAAAAACAACTAAAAACATAGATTGCAATTTCATCTATTTAGTTTGCATTTAGTGGCATATCATATATTATCCTTCAAAAATTCCAAAAATATTGCATTTGCATAAGTGACATGCCTGTTGAGACAAGATCAAAATCTAAAAAGATGGGCGAAGCAACGTATCAACCCATTGACAACATAGCAAATTCGCAGTTTCAAACTACTCAAACAGTGCAAATCGAAGGTTCATCAAATACATCTCTACCACCATATGGAATGGTTCAACTTGGACCACCTCCATTATATGAACCAGTGTTTGTACCTATGAAACCAGGACATGGGAGTGTTCCACCAACTCCAAGAGGAAGTTCACCTTTCAATTGGAATCAACCAAACTTGCAACATGAAATACAAACATTGTATGAAGAACAAACTCTCTCACAAGGATTTGGTTCAGATCAAGGCATTCACCAAGAAATGAATTCAAATGTCCAACCAGATTCTTCATTAGATTCTGATGCTTCTGATGATGTTGACATGTTCCTTCAAGATCCAAAGATAACAAAAAAAAAGGATAAGTTCCTGAACAAGGTCTTTAAAATGTTTCCGCAAAAGTATCTTAACATGATGAGTAATGACCTCTTCAAGTGAGCAAGTCAATGTGCAAGGACAACAAGGTGGTGAGTTGTTAAGTTTCTCTCCACATCCAAATGAAGAAAATGTACAACAAGCAACTCAACCTACCTTGATGAGTAAACGTGCTTCAAAGGCATTGACAGTGACTATTCCTCAAAAGTCACCATTTGAGACAATAAATAATCCATTATTCAACACAACACCTATAACATAGGATCAAATGAAGACCACGCAAATATTGACAAATATCCCTCAACAAAAAGTGGTTCCTTACATGCATAAAATTGGATCAACATCTAAGATGCAAGAAAGTTTCACAACTAGAATGCCTCATATCACTAATGTCCAAAGCAATTCCACAATGCAACAAAGTTCTTATGTCCCGTTAAGCTCAATATCTTTGCCAAACACTATTGCGACAGATCCTTCGATAATGGTGACACAAAGAGCTATGGATAATGGTTTGCACCACCAGAAACTATTGCAACAATTGAGTAATACGCAAAAGGTACAATCGAATGTGCAAACAAACGATGTGCAACAACAACAATATCGCATTCAACAACAAATTGCAGCGCCTTCGGCACCATTACAAGTTAATGCAAACTTGCAACCATCACAATGGATTGGACAAACAACACAACAAGTTAAGGCAAGTGCTATACCCCATCTTAAGGAGAAGCGATGAAAACCACCTAAACAAAGTTTTTACAAATGATGGGATATACACCACGACAACAATTGGCACAAAGTCAACAAATTCCGATTCGTTAGCACCAACAACATGTGCCTCAATATGTGCCAAGGCAAACAAGTTATCCTACTTCACAACCGCAATTGGTGCCTGTGCAATATCAACAACCTACTCAATTGCAATATCAACCTAGGCTCCAAGAAGTACAACAACAAAGTCGGTATCAAGGCATGGCACAACCACAACAACATGAGATGTACCAAGAAATTTATATGCCGGAGACACCAAAAATGACCTTTTCAGAGTATCAACAACCGATCGGAAATGCGATGTATCGACAAAGAATACCCACTGGGATTAGTGATGGACCTCCAAAATCTGATACAATTGCGCAACAACTTGAGAAGTTGCAACAAAAAGTTGACGCATTAGAAACTAAAGGAACAAAGAAGTTGTTTACAGATCAAGATCTATGTCCTAATCCATTTGACAAGAGTGTATACATGCCTCCATTCCCTAAGCATTTTGAGGCACCTAATTTTGAGAAATATAAAGGAAATGGCAATCCAAAAGATCACATTCGAGCATTTTTCGCGGCATGTACTGAAGTGAGTTATGAGGAGACATATTTAATGTGCTTATTTGCACGAAGTCTCATGGGACAAGCCATGGATTGGTATTCACATCTGCCAGGAAATATAAAGACTTGGTCAGAATTGGCTCAAAAGTTTTTATCTCATTTCGCGTTCAACATCGACAGTGATGTGACCATGTCAGATTTATGCAATACCAAGCAAAAGCAAGGTGAACCATTAGTGACTTTTTTGCAATGATGGCGAAGCTTGTATAGTCGTTCTTCTCTCGATATACCTAAAGAACAACAAGTGAATCTGTTTATCCAAAATTTGGTCCCAGAAATGATGTATGAGCTAAAATTGAAAAGTCCTAGTACTATACAAAAACTCATTAAGAAAGGAATGAGCATTAAAATGGCGCTTGTAGCTAAAGGAATTATTAAGCTCAATAAAGACAGTGACAACACAAATTATTCAGGGGACAGAAACAGATTTTGGTATAAGAACAAGAATGTCACTAATGATGGTGTTGTTGATGCAAGAGCGGTGAATGCAAATCAACCCCCATTCACAATCAAGAAGTTGAGTGTTCCTAATATGTCAATGATGGAACAAAATAGAACACCAATGAGCAATGTTACTCAATAGCCGCAATACCAATAGCATGCTCAACAATATAATCAACAACAAGCTCAACAACAAAGCCAGCAACGCAAACCTTTCCGATCAAGAGATGGACCTCCTCGACAGTTTATGCCATTGGGAGAGCCTATTGAATTAGTAATGAAACAATTAATACAAGCAAAATTTATCAAGCTACCAAATATTAAGGTAGAACCAACGGTAAAGCCACATTGGTGGAATGATAATACATATTGTGAGTACCATCGATCAAAAGGACATAAAACTGCGTCATGTTTTCAATTGAAACATATGATTCAAGACTTGTTAGAACAAGGAGTAATTGAGATAGATCCACCCAACATGACCTCTAACACTGATCATACAATTTTCAAAACTCCTTTGCTTGATCATGATAAGGGTAAAGCATCTTCGTCAAACTCTACCCAAACAGCAAATTATGCAAACACTGGTTATAACAATGTCATTAATTGTTTTTGAGCGTCAAATGAATATGTTGCCACCCTAAGAATAAAGGAACAAGATTCTTCTTGTGTAGTCACCACTCATCGATCAAAAATAGTCCTGAAAGGAGCTCCTGCAGTCCCTCCCAAACCAACTCCTGCAAGTCAGTATAATCTCTTGGATCATCTAGGAAAGACACCTGCACAAATATCAATCCTCGAGTTGTTGAAAATGTCCCCTATGCATCGTGCAGTCCTAGATAAAGCTTTAATTGAGTCCACTGTCTTGATAGATATTGATGTTGACAAGTTTCAAGCCCGAATCAGACATTTAGCTATTTCTCAAAATGTTGCATTTTTCGATAACGATATCTCACTCGATAAGCTTCTGCATAATGATCCTTTACACCTTGAAGTCTTTGTCCATAACTGTAAAATCTGACGAGTCTTGATAGATGGCGGAGCAGGTCTTAATATTTGTACCTTGAGAGTGGTTATTGGCCTTGGTTATATAGAAAATGACATTGATGCTTCCAAAATAATAACCATCAAAGCATATGATGATGCTGAGCATCCATCTAAAGGGATAATCACATTTCTTATCAGAGTCGGTCCAGTGACAGAAAATACTTTCTTACAAGTCTTAGACCTTGATCTCCCTTACAATATGATTCTTGGTTGTCCATGGATCCATGCAATGAAAGCAGTTCCATCCACCTATCATCAATGTTTAAAATATCCTTATAATCAAACTGAGATAACAATTCTAGGAGATCCTAATCCATTTCAATTTTGTGCTGCCCTAAAGGATTCTCCACAACAGCAAGTCCCAGTCAATAGAGAATCCAAATCAAATAGCTATGTGGATCCTAATGAATTGTTAGATGCTGTCAAAGGAAAATTGAAGATACAGGACCAAGGATGCAGAGAGTATTCAATGGATCAAACGTTCCTCATCGGGAATTTACCAATATCTACAAAATCATATGGCAAACCAAGTTTGTTGCAAAAATAATCTAAAGTGGTTATTCAATATCAGCCTCCCACTACATTTACAAGATGGGGTGAACTTGACAAAGAATATTTAGATGATGCTGTCATAGACTGGCTTTATAAGGATCCAACTAAGACCCCACCTGTCAGGTTGCCAGTGGAACTGTACGGCAAAGGATTTACTATGTTGCAAAAGAAAGGATATGATGGCTGCAGTGGCTTAGGCCCAGACAAGAAGGGAAGGTTAGAACCTATTATACCCGAGATGTGACCTCCAACTTTAGGGTTAGGTTTTGTACCATTATGAATTGGATCCTCATCTACCAAAGTGACCACATGTGGAAAAGGGCGTAACTCTGATGATGAAATAACACCTAAGGATACCCGACCTGAAACCGATTCCAATGAATGGGAATGGAGTTCTTTTTCTTCTAGCTCCTATGCCCTTGACAATATTTTCATCAACCCTAATAATTTGCCTATGGAAGACAAACATAAAATAACTTCTCTTCCTAAAACATGTCCTCATGCCTAGATAAAGTCATTCTAGGACCCAAGCTCTGAATCGGATTCTAGTAGCTCAGACAGTGACACTACAGATATTCACATCTTTACAATCTTAGCCCTCTCCATCCTTAAGACTGATGATGACATGCCCCTCGTCTATCCCCAGCTTATCCAACATGACCAACAAGAACCACTCACATTGGATTGTTTTCAAAATGATAAAGCAATTGCAGAATTCCTTGGATTATGGGAAGGCATACCACAAGGTGATCATAAGGCAGGATTTACTATTGACCTGGATTCCATAGCATATTTTGGGGAGTCAACTCCCTCTTCCAGTCATCAAAATGAAAAAGGAAAAGGAAAAGAAAAAACTCAAAAGCATAGGTCTTTGAGTGAAAACCGTAAGGCACTCTCTGATCGTACAAAAGTAAAAATAAAAGACGTACCTGCTGGCGAAAACCTCTATGAGGCACCCAAAGGTGGAAGAGTGGATATACCCCTATCAAGTTAGGACAAATCAACATTGCTTGTGGAAATGACCAAGGAAATCAATTTGGGTACACCTGACAACCCTAAGGTCATTCATTTTGCTGCTTCTCTATCAAAATAGGAAAAGATAGATTTTGTCAATTTCTTTCTTGAGAAGAAGATCAGCTTTGCATGGTCCTATGTAGATATGCCTGGCCTTGATCCAGAATTAGTCCTTCATCACTTGCCCTTGAAAGCAGATGCCAAGCCTATCAAACAGAAACTTAGAAAGATGCATCCCTAGGTGGCTCTTTTGGTCAAGGTGGAACTAAAAAAATTACTGGATGTGGGCTTTATTAGACCCATTGATTATGCAGACTGGATTTCAAATTTAGTACCAGTTAGCAAAGTAACTGGGGGCATCAGAATCTGCACAGATTTTAGGGATCTCAATAAAGCATGCCCTAAAGATGATTTTCCATTGCCAAATATCGACATCATAGTGGACATGACTGCTGGATATGAGATGCTTTCATTGATGGATGGTTTCTCTGGCTATAACCAAATTCGCATTGCTCCTGAAGATCAACATAAGATAGCATTCACCTATGCTTGGGGTACTTATTGCTGGAATGTGATGCCCTTTGGTCTTAAAAATGTAGGCGCAACATATCAAAGAGCGATGATGACAATCTTTCATGATTTCATGCATACTTTGATGGAGGACTATGTTGATGACTTGTTATGCAAATCTGTCACAAGAGATAGTCATCTAGCCATCCTGGGACCTATCTTTGACCGAATGGTGACCTACAAGCTCTGACTTAATCCAAAGAAGTGTGTCTTTGGTGTCACTGCTGGCAAATTGTTAGGATACATTGTTTCTCACCAAGGCATCGAAGTCGACCTAGCCAAGATTAAAGCAATAATGGATATGCCTCCCCCTTCCAACCTCTGGCAATTAAGAAGTCTATAAGGAAAGCTCCAGTCAATCCATCACTTTATAGCTCAGTTGGCAGACAAATGTCATCCATTCTAGCACCTATTGCATAAAGGAGTTACTTTCAAATGGACTGCACAGTGTCAATCAGCCTTTCAAGCTCTCAAAGAATATTTGTTGTCACTGCCTATTCTAATGCCTCCTATAGAAGGAAAGCCATTTATCTTGTATATTTATGCAACTGAAACAGCATTAGGAGTTCTCTTGGCTCAATAGGATGAGAACGACAAAGAGAGAGCTGTTTATTATATTAGCCGGACATTAGTAGGCTATGAGTTGAACTATTCAACTATTGAACGGGCATGTTTAGCAGTGGTATTTGCAATAGAGAAACTCCGACACTATATGCTAAATCACCAAACATTGCTGGTTGCAAAAATTGATCCATTAAAATATTTGCTTAGTAGAGCAGCTTTGACGGGTCGCCTAGCCAAGTGGGTGATGATCCTCAGTGAATTTGATATCGAGTATATGGAGTGAAAGGCAATAAAAGGACAAGTCATAGCTGATAAACTAGCAGAGGCTCCTATTTATGATGATCATCCCATGTTGACAGATTTTCCAGATGAATCTGTCTTTGCTCTTATATCTTCTAATGAATGGAAGTTATATTTTGACAGATCCCATACCAAGTTTAGGTCCGGAGTAGGCATCTTGTTTGTCACCCCTCAAGGTGACGCTATTCCCAAGTCTTACAGAATAACTTTCCATTGTACCAACAACATTGCAGAGTATGAAGCACTAGCCACAGGCCTCCGAGTAGCGGTCCACTGGAACATCACACATTTACAAGTCTATGGAGATTCTCAGTTAGTCATCTGACAAGTCAATGATGACTACAAAACAAAAGATGAAAAGCTCATTCCCTATAAGCACATGGTAGATTTCTTCAAGACAAAATTCACAGCTATCCATTTCAGTCAAGTGCCAAGAATGCAAAACAAGTCGGCAGATGCAATGGCTATGATTGCTTCCATGTTGAATATGCCCCACAATATGGACAAATGTGAATTTTTAGTCGAACAATTGCTAGTTCCTTCTTTTGACATATCGACAGCAGATGTGATGTGCGTTCTTGTTGGTCCCAACTCCCCGTGGTACAAGGATATATATCAATATTTGAAATCCCAGACCTTACCACCTAACCTTTCCACGAACCAACTTTGAGCCTTTATCCGACAAACGGCCAAATATGTCATCATTGCCGACACCCTTTACCATCGTTCTTTTGACCATACCCTCCTTAGGTGTTTGGATTCTAATGAAGCACAAATGGATTTACACGAGGTTCACGACGGTATATGCGGGGGCCATTTCAATGGTCTAAGCTTAGCCAAAAAGTTGATTCGTGCTGGGTATTATTGGCCCACTTTGGAAAAAGATGTTCACGATTTTGTTAAGAAGTGCTACAAGTGCCAGATAAATGGAAATTATATTCATGCACCAGCCCAAGATCTACATTCTGTCATATCTCCATGGCCCTTTTCTCAGTGGGGATTGGATCTTATTGGCAAGATTCACCTGACATCTGCAAATGGACACAAATTCATCATTTTAGCTACAGAATATTTTACAAAATGGATCGAGGCCATTCCCATGACCTATATCACTGGTGTCCAAATTTCAAAATTCTTGCTGAACTATATCATATGTCGATACGGGGTTCCTCTTGCCATAGTCACAGATAATGGTCGACCTTTTAAGAATAAAGATGTCAAAGAACTCTGTGACAAGTTTCATATTCAACACCGTTTTTCTAGTCCGTATTATCCACAAGGTAATGGTCAAGCTGAAGCATCCAATAAAACCATTATCAAGATCCTGAAAAAGGTTGTCAATGACGCTGGTCGAGATTGGCATGTATAGTTGAATCCAGCACTATGGGCCTATCGCACTTCTATCCGCACACCTACTAGCGCAACACCTTATTCCTTGGTGTATGGTGCAGAAGCCATTTTACCTTTGGAGGTGGAAATTCCTTCCTTGCATGTTTTCTTGCAACATCTGATTGATGATGAGACACACAGAGTCTCCTGACTGCATCAGCTTGAAATGTTAGATGAGAAACGTCAGACAACCCTGACACATTTGCAAGCATATCAAAACTGTCTCCGTCACTCTTATAATAATAAAGTCAAAGGGCGACACTTCGAAGTGGGAGACTTGGTTTTAAAGGCAAACCCCAAGAATGCACAGTCTACTGACATCATCAAGGGCAAGTTTGAACCTAATTGGGTTGGGCCTTTCATAGTAACTGCAGCCTATGGCTCGGGGGCATATCAGCTTGCGACTCCAGAAGGTGAACCTCTGTCTGATCCTATCAATAGCATGCACCTTCGCAAGTACTGGGCATAGTTTTCTATCAGCACTTCTTCAAGCATGATCCTGAAAAATACAAAAAAATGAAAAAAATCAAGAAAATACAAAAAAAATAAACAAGTGAGAAAAGAAAAAATGAGTAAAAAAGTAAAGAAAAATGATTCGCCCTCTAGTGAAAACCTGGCAAACAGGCGCTTTGGGCAAGTACTATGGTGAAAACCTGGCAATCAGGCGCCATGAGTAATGAGATCATTGCTCCGTCATCTATCATGACTTCTAGCTATGCTTTCTCTCGGCCGGTTTATCATGCCTATCTTTGTCTTGACCCAATGTTCTGTTTCAGGCCTGTTATTGGTCAACATCATTGTCTTGCATACTCCGGTTTCTTGTACATATGTTTTGGTCCCAGTCTATATGTATGTCTTTCAGATATGCATTGGGTGTCTTCCCCTTGTCATGATCAATCACCAGAACTTTTAAAAATTGAAAAATGTCTTGAAATAATCCCAAAAAATTGAAAAATGTCCTGAAATAAATTCAAAAAAATTGAAAAATGTCTTGAAAAAATTCAAAAAACATTGAAAAATGTCCTGAAAAAAACCGTAAAAAGTCAAATAAAGGCCTGAAAAAAATGCACACAAAAAAATTGTAAAACCCCAAAAGCAAAACAAAAATAAAAATCCCCTTTGTGCCTCGATAGCTCGCTAAGCACACATCCAACAACAATCACTTCAACACTGTGCTTTAATGAAATAACGCATTAACAGATGAACTCTTTCAATCAAAACCCGACATTCAAATTGATCCACATTGTCATATCAATCAATCAACATCACTATCATTCATCCTTGGCACACTATCATGGGTCTTATACAGGGTGTGGTATAATCGAAACCAGACTGTGTCCTGTCTTAGACGGGGTACCACATGTCCTGACACCAGACAACATGATCATCTTATCTACACTTTTCAACTTTTGACAATGAAGATCAAGATGTTTGTTTGATTTGTTGGAATTCACAAGTATTATCATTTATTGATTTATCTTCGATCATGTTCCTATGTTGCTCGATGATGTCACTGAGTGATTTAGAGTGACCGGGATGGCTCATGGTCCCTTTCTTTTTTGATTCTGATTGTCGTTTGTCTATGATGTGTCTGTCTTTTGCAAAAAGGGTTGCATTTCAGCTCTGGCCTTCAATGCCATGATGCTACGCATCCATTTTGCTACATAAAAATAAAGGTTCTCACCTACAAAGTGCATTACTGAAAGCAAGTTTTTCTTCATCTCTAACTGTCCTCTGTCTCATTTCTTCTTACTAACAATTCTTCCATCAGTTTGGATAGTCAGTTCGGTCTAGTGCTCCGATCTCCACTCCATATGCTGCATCCTGCATTCATTGGTTAGTACATTTGCATTACATATCATATCAAGCATTTTATCCATTTCATATTATAAATGCATCAAAAATACATAAAAATGTATCCATACATGTTCATAAATAGTATATAAGTCATCCATACATAGAAAAGTAACTACAAGTCATAACACATTGCATCCCATCATATCGATGCATATCATATCACAATAATATCGGAGTACAAAATTGGACTGTCTATCCTAAGTATGGCCCATAGGCTGACCACATAAATGTCAAACTACATATGTCATCTATCTCTGTCCTAAGGAGCATGTGCCTCTGTCACTGGGTGCTCCCTCTGTCCTCCTCATCCCTGCCATGTCTCGCAGATGATGTCCCTCCTGATCCTGGCTGTGGTGGTCTCATAGGTCCACTCACCCCCATGCTGCTCAATGACCTCCGAGAGCGTGCCCTGCTCTCTGTCCTCGATCATGCCCAATATGAAGCTACTCTCTACTCTGGTGGAACGACACTCTCATATAGTGTCCTCCAATGGCATATCTCCTCTCCAGTCTCTACCAACATCTATGCCATCTCCTGTGCACTGGCATCTCTAATCGACCCAATGAACTCAGTGACTCTCTGTTCCTCTCGCTGTGCCTGAACTATTGCTATATCTTGAGCCGCTGTGAGTCTGGCTATCTCTGCTCTGAACTAATCTTGCTATCTCTCCAATGTTGCAATGTGATCCTGCTAACTCGCTATGGTAGCCCTACACATCTCCATCTCCTCTGTCTTAGCTGTCTCTGGCTCTATGGGTATATCATGCAATGTCTCCTGATCAACTGAGCTGGCTCATCCTCACCATCATCTTCATCCCCATCATCTCCATCCTCATCATCCCCCTCATCCTCATCATCCTTATCATCCTCATCATCCTCCTCATCCTCATCATCTCCCTCCTCTCCAGCAAGTGGGAAGTCCTCCTGTCTCCTCGGTACTGGAATATCAGGATCTGTTAATGGCACTGGCCGTCATCGTGCAAACCATATCTCATACTCCTCTATTGTCCCAACATCCACCACATCTGACCTCCAATCCCACTATCTCTGTTGTAACTATGCAAAGTCAGCATATGCTATGTGTGGCTGAATCATACTCCCCCACTGACTCGTCTCTTTGTGCGATCGAGCAAACTGTGCCATCCTCCTAGGTACATCCTGCCTCTCTCCAAACTATCGTCTGACCCTCTCTATCTCAATCACTCTCTGGCAATTCACTGGTCACCCAATCAGGTACCTCTCCTATCTACAATATGGTAGCTCCTCATGATCATCTGACCATCCAGGGAAATCAAGATATGGCCTCCATGTGAACTCTCTAAGTCTGTCTAGCTCATGTCGCCAGTACAATATGTATCCAAATGGACCTTGTCTCAGTGCTCCCCCATAGCAGTATACATATGGTCGGTGTGGTACAACCTATCTCTCTATAATCGGTCGACATATGGCTATGTGCTCAAATGCCCATACCTGTAGCAAGGTGACTCCACAGCTCAAAGTCTGCACCCCCTTATATGCTATCTGATGCAACTGAAAATATAGCATAGCAAGCACACATGGTCCCCATGCGTACACTGTCCCCTCTGTCACCATCTGCTCTAGCACTCTTCCCCATCCAATAGGGAATCCATGTCCTCTTCTATCCCCTGCTAGTAAACATTCTATCACTACTGCTATCACCACACATCACTGATCATACTCTACTGCCATAGTCTCCCAGCGGATCTCCCTCTCGACAATGTCTAGATCATCTATGTCACACTCAAATAGCTTGCATAACATGTCTCTCCCTATCACTGGATCATACTCTACCATCTCCCCATGAATCAGAATGCGGTGGATGCACCATACATCCTCTAGTGTCACAGTCACCTTGCCAGTCGCCAGATGGAATTTTGAGGTCTCCGAATGCCATCACTCTGCCAATGCAGTAAGCAATCCTATGTTTTCCCTAATCTTGGGCATGAATGTGATATAATATATCCCAAGTCCTGCTAGGATATCTCTGTCTGTGCTCCTGAGTCTATGTCATAGCATGAAACAGTCTAGTCGGTTCTCCCGCGTGATCAACAGATACTGTCGACTCTGCATCACAATTGGGGCACAATTTTTTGTCAGTATTAGGGTTTTCTACTACGGGTTTCATTTCCTCATTTCATGTCCACATCAGGGTGTTTTTCATCTATTCTGACCTATCCTACCCTTAGCCCCCCTTTTCGGACCAGTCGCATGTCATTCTAGACCAACATTGAGTTCCCAATGCACAACTGCACTTGTGTCAAGGAACCTGCACCTGTGTCTTGTAACATGCACCTATGTACCCATACACAAGTGCAGAAGACACTACACAAGCACAGGATTCACCCTACACAAGCACAGGAGTCCCTTTCTGCATCCCCTGTGGGCCCCGCAATGTCCCGCAAGCAATCAAAATTCATGAAATTGAACATATGGGTTTTTGAGATCCATACCATTTCTCTTGCATCATCTGGTCATCTATAAGTATGTACACATTCTCCAAGGTGATCCGCCATTGGAATGTTTTCCATCTCTCTGCAAGTGTCCTTGTCCAGAGCAACAAATTCTCCTCTTTGGCTAGTGCAAATGAGCAATTTTCACCCTCTTGGTCTCATTTATAGATCTTTGTCAGTGCATAGATGGACATGCACCCTCTCCATCTTATGTTGGTCATGGTCTTGTGCACCTTAAATTTCTTGTCTTTCATGCATCCGATCTCCGATTGTCAGTCTGTTCGATCCTATCATTTTTATCGATCAATTGGCCTCTTTTCTGCATGTTTCCGGCCAATTCCTCGAGGGGGCATGCATATGTCATTATTATTGTCTGGGTCATTTTCATTATTTTTATTTGAAACAACTCTTAGAATCACATTGTCTCAAAGAGGGGCAAAATGTAGACACCTAAAAATGGTCAACGCTTGCGGAGTCATACTTTAACATTTGCGCATTGCCTCATTTTAGGTTTTTGCGTCGCATTAACATTTCTCCTATGATTCACACTTGATCTTTATCATTTGTGAGCATCGAGTCATTCTTCTACATTCTTCAATCATTTCATTCTCAAATTCGGTCTTGTCGACAACAACTTTCAATCACGATTTTGGTCAAAATTATCCTGTCATATCAATGTGCGTGCTTATTTTGTCATCATTTTGGACATCGTCAATCCTAATTAGGGTTTTGTCCTATTTTCAATCTTGTCATTTTGCGATCGATTTTGTCATCGATCATGGTCATTTTTAATCTCATCATCGATCCTTGTCCTCTTGTTAATTTTGTCAATTTTGCAATCGATTTGTCATCAATCGTCGTCGTCTTCTCAATCATGTCAATTTGGATCAATTAGTCATTGTTCCTCATCAATTGGCGCCTATCAATTTATTCTCTTTATCAATCTCGATTAGTTTGTCAATCAATCAAATCATTTATCACATTGGTCATTTATCAATTCAAAATCATGATCAAATCATGATCGACATTAATTATTTTCAATCAAGACCTAATTGTCATCCTTGCATTGCTAATTCATCTTCTAGGGTTTCATGATTTAATCATTTAACCCTGTTTGTCATTTCTCTCTCTAGGATTAATAAATTATTTATTTATCCTAAGTCTTCTCATCGCAATTAAATATTCATTTAATTGGCTAATTATTCCTCCTTTTGTGAATTAATTAATAAATGACAAATTATTAATTAATTTACCTAATTTCCTATTTTCCATCAATTTCTAATTTCTAATTTTCATCAATTTCAATTTTCTAATTTCCTAAATTCTAATTTCAATTCTCTCCTATTTTTCTCCTAGTTTCATGGGAATGACATAGAAGTTTGTCATAATTTGTCATAATTGACAATCAATCAATTCTTGACATAGAAATTTGTCATAAATTGTCATAAATCTTTGCATAGCAATTTGTCATACACATGTCATAATTTTGCTATTCTTGATTTGAATTTCCATTCGAATCACTTTCATGCTAATCTTGTCTTTTCTCCAATTTCTCTATAAATTGGATGAATTTCTTCAATCCGAATCTAATCAGATTATTGAATTTCTAGTCACTTTGTTAAATCACACTTCGAGTATTCTTGCGTCAATATATCATTTACTTGCTTTCATATCATGATCATGCACTAGTAGGTGAGATCCACAACAAAACTATTTGGAGAAGAAAGAAGGACAATGGAGCCGCATGAAGGAAACATTTAGATCTCTACCTGGTTTGTATAATCTTTAGTTTCGAATGTTTTGTCTTTATGTCTCTATTGAGTGAGTTTAGGAAAGATCATTGCAATGAGCTTTCGTGATTGAGCTAATGACTAGTATTTTGATATTGCTTGTGATGATTTCTGATTTCCTAGCTACAAAGATAACTCATCCACTCTTCAAGCATCAAGGAAATATTTAATTCCACCATATCCTTCAAGCATTCTTCAAAATCAAGACATCATGGAGGAGAAAAATAAATCAATATTCATGGAAGCATGTGTTTATGATTTATTCATTTATGTTATGTCATGTGATTACATTCAAAGAGTATTGCATCACCAACCTTCAATCAACTTCAACAAGCTTTGGGTATAGCATTCAACATTTTAATTCAAAATTTTCAATTCAATTAAAGAGTTAATTCCAAATCGAATGTTTGACCTAGGAAAACCCTTATCCACAACACCATTTCTCTCTTTTACATGCTATAGGATTTGAAGACACAATTGCAGATTTTGGCAAGGTAGATAAAGACACTTAGATCCAACTTTTGTAGAGGCAAAAAGTGGAGGACAAGATTTACCCAAACAACTATGTTTAACAAATTTTTGGTGGAACTTTAGGAGAATATTTAGGACTAAACTCTAATCCCAAAAAGATACTTGTTGTCAACATTGATCACTCTGAGCACAAGGTCACCCAGAGAACCCTTGTGTCACACTTTAGGACCAGATTCTAGACACAAGTTCCTCTTAGCTTCATTATTTGAGATCTGTATTTGTGTCTGCATATCAAATATGAAACTATTCATTGATTCTAATTTATGTCAATTTTACACCTCTAGCCATAAATCTTACATTCAATTTACATCTTCCCATAGCTCATTTTCAACTCAAACAAATGGATAAACAAAAATCAATCATCATTCTCCTTTTGGGGTTAAATCTATTGACTTCATCCCCCTTTAATGTGATTTTGTGTTGGAAATATGCTTATTCCTTGTTTGCACAACTAAACTAGTGAATACCTATTTCCACCCATTATATTTTGGTGAACTTGATGGTTTTAACATCTTGTATATTTGTACTTGGGTGTTTTCAAATCTGATTTCTCATAATGGAATTTATAAAATCTGATTGGTTTTCTATTTTACATGTTCTCATTAGCTACTTTTATCAAAACCATATGATGGATAATAGCTTCTTTCGATCCATGTTACTTGCATTCATTCATACAACTTTAATGTATTACATTATAAGGGTTTCATACATTTCTCCTATATGCAAATCATTTCTCACAACTTTCATACATATTTCATGTTGTTATATGATGATATTTTTAGAGAATTTTATGGTATATCTACATTTCATAAAATCTTTGGTAGATGTTTCAAATGGAACCCTTGCTAATGTTAGGGATGATATTGAAATGAATCATAATTGTACATCTCCTCAGGTATCTTTTATTCATGAGGAAATAATCAATAGTCCTATCAGTGATTTGTTTAATGGAGATTCAACATTGAAGAGTAACATCAAGCTTTTTCCTTGTGCTAAAGGTTTTTTTATTGCTTCCTTTACTTCTTCCTTGGATAGAGATGTGGTGTTGGGAAAGTTGTGGGCTTGGGGATATCACTCTCTTTCTATCAAGCCTTGAACTACTTCTTTTAATCTCCTTATTAAACCGCTTAATGTACATCCAGTATGGGTTCGCCTCCCTAATCTCTTCCTCCATTTCTCAGAGTATTCTTGTTACGTAGAAATCTCCTCTGCCATTTCTGCCACATCTTTTATGGGGCACTCCACCTTCGCCCACATTTTAATCGATATTGACATCTCTTTTCCTCTCCCTAGGGATTTGGTTTTCATGGTTGGGGATAGGCCTTGGACTCTATAATTGGATTATGAGGGCCTTCCCTTTTTCTATTAGAAATGATTCTATACAGGTTATTTATCTTTGAATTTCTCTCTTTTGCATCACAAAGGTGTTTCTACTTGGTGGAAGGATGCTACAATTGATCAATTGACTATCCATGCTTTTGAATTTGTTGACTCCTCTCTAGAGGATGAGACCTCCTCATGAGATGATGTACCTCTTATTGCCATAAGTACTACTATCGATGCTATTGTTACCATCCCTAAGGATTCAACTCCTATTGCTCCTATTTTATAGCTCTGATCTTCTCCTATTGAATCTTCTCTCAATGTTGTTCCTCTGTAGCAACCTACAACTATTCTACAACAACACTCTATTGGTGCCTCTGATGGTGTTTTGACAGGGTCCTCCCCACTTGATCTCTCTTGTGATGGTCCTAATGACAATATTGTTTGGACTGTGGTGTGTCATAGATGGAAGGGGAATTTTTTCCCGCTCCCCCAAACCCCTTCTTGAGGTTTGGGTGTGTCTTCCCCTCCTTGAGTGGGTTTATAGGTTGTTGGTTTGATAGGTTTTTTCTTTTGGCCTATCTGACTGTATTTTTTGGGGGTATGCCCCCTATTTTTTTGTCTCTCTTATTGCCTCTGGGCTATTGTATTAAGGGTCAACACCCTTGTTCTTGTTTCTTTCTTAATAAAAAACATTGAAGAGTAACATTAAACCATTCACTTCTCAGAAAGGTACTTTGGTGCAAGAGAGACAAGGTAAACATATTAATCTTAGTACATCTATCGCTCTAGATCCTTCTTATTCTTCTAGATTTTATCCTAATGATTGTTGGGATTGAAGAACATTGAGAGGGGAGAGGGGTGAATTAGTGTTCTTCTAGTATGAACAATCACTGGCCATATGAAAAGATATTATATATAATGGGGGCTTGCACTTGCAGGAAGGCACACTGCCTAGAGCATACTGCTCATCACTAATGAGCCTCACTGACTACAAGCTTTCTTCTAAATAAAATACTAAATAATGAACTCAAGAGTGCATTTGTTATGCCAAATAGAGTTCTGATTCTAGCTTTTCTCTGTACTAGTTCATAAACCCTGAACTACTACCGGTACCCCTTCTCCTCCAAGAATGCTTTCCAAGCTATCTATAGATCATAGCATGATATAACATTCACATGCAAAATGATCTTCATACATATACTTCTCATTATACATTTCTTCTATATTCTCCTATGTCCATATATCTCCTATCTTATATTCATGTCTTACAAAATGACCTAGCAGACTAATATGCCTTATGTCAGCTTACAATACATTTAAAAAAGATATTCAATTTCAGCCTCAACAATAATTACAAAATGATTTACAAAATAAATCCTCCTTGATGTCGGTGCCGGTGTCGGTGTAGCCCTAAATGTTCCAAAGCTGGTATCTGTGGGTATATGCCTCCTACTTTCGGTATATGACTTCCATCTGATCTTCTTGCCATCAATGATAAGAAAAAGAATCCAATGAGTGTCAATTTCCAATAATCTCCCCCTTTGCCATTGATGGCAATACTGATGTGAAAAATGGATTCCCTACTGGTATGCTCCCCCTGAGAAATACATTCCTTCTGATATCCTGATATCCTTCCCATGTGTTTTTTTCTGGTATTCTTTGATATTTTTCACATATATACATACTCCCCTTTTGACATTAATGCCAAATACTGGTGAAAGAATCAAAATAATTTAAAACAAATGAATGAATACAATCAATTTTCATTGTAGCTTTACTATCCTCACAATTGCAGGGTATGCCTTATCTAACAACTAAAGATATGTATCCCAGCCAGTTTTGAAAGTTTCAGAAATGGATACTAGTCCACTTAGTAAGTGTTCTAGTATTTCCTTCTCTTTGACATCTACCGGTGTGGTTTAGCAATCATATCCATGCAATCCCTCTTATGAATACCCAAAGAATCCAATCTAGGACTTACCAGTCCTCTAGGACTTCCTTCCCTATGAATGATCTTGTCTATTTCTTTCTCTAAAGAAAAGATTTGGTTTTCCAATGACAAAATTTGTCCATCAATAGATGTGGTCAGTGTAGTTAATCCATCAAAAGATTTAGCAATGTTAGCTATCTTATCATATAATTCCTTCAGCTTGCCATATACACTAGCAGTAAGAATTTCTATGTTACAACATACTCTGTAGATATTTGTACATTGTTTTAAACAAACCTCAATAGGAATAAATTTTTCCTTAATTTTGTTCTTCTCTATATCTATAATCTGATCAAAAGCTATTTTCTTAGCTGCTGTGAATTTATCCAAAGCCTGTGGGTCTGCAATTTGCCTCAGAGATTGAAAATTGTTAGAGATATGCTTTGTTAGAGTCTTGAGCTTACTGGAAGGCTTGCTTCATCTTCAATCTGACAATTAGGTATTAATCTATGCAATGTTGTGACCGATTGATCAATTATTCCTTTATCTATAGTACCTTCCTTCAGTAATTTTTGAGTAGCCATCATCATCAATTCAGTTGGAATCAACTCAGAGACTGATTTCTTCTCAACCTGAGAAGTGTCAATTGCGAAAACCTTTTCCGGTGAATCGATATTGACTATCGGTATGGACTCAGTTGCTTTTACCTTGTCCATCTCAACCTCTTTTGCATTGGTGGCTTCGCCACTTGTTTTAGTGTCAGTTACTACTAGTGGAGTATCATCCACAATATTTACAGTGTCATGTACATTACCTTGCTAAAAAATGGTTTGTGCTGGTACAGACTGTACATTCACCTTTACTGTCGGTTGAGTCTGAATATCTATAGTTATTGTCGGTTGTATCAAAATTGAAGTTGAACTACCCAAAATACCTTTCCCTTTTGGTTTGTTGGGAATGGTGGAAGTTGTTGCCCTTACAAATTCTTCTTGAGATGTGAGAAAATTCGGGTTTTTCTGAAAGAATTTGGTCCAACCCTTAATAATCTCATTTATTACCTCATTTACTCTCCCCATCATAACTTATTTGCCGAGGTTTGCTACTAAAAAATTTCTTATTTGCAGTATCTATGCATCTTTTCATTTCCTCATTATTTATAGCACCACGCAATTCCAAAAGTGCTACATCCTTAATCTCCCTATCTCTCTTAACAACGTCAAGTCTTCTAGCTTCAAGTTTATCATACAAGGATAGAGGTATCTCCTCCAAAATTTCAACTAAGGCTTTCTTATAAATGTCTATATGCAATAAAATAGCCTCTTCTATTTCATTTTGCTCATTCTCTACTAAATCTTCATAATATTTTGATATATTTTTCAATATTGAATCTTTTTTTATTTCATCAATAAGCTCAGCACAGGTCATTGTGGTCTTACTGGTTTCAATATTATCACCTTTCTTCTTTTTTGCTTATGGTTGCTAGTGTGGATGTGACTGGTTTCCTATTTTGCATAGGCTTCCTTGCTAGTGGTGGAGATCTAGTAGGCTTAGTTGTCTTCCTAACAAGTCTCCTTCTAGGCTCTGCCTTCTTTTGCTCTACCAGTGGTTATACCACCTTCTTCCTTTGTACCCTTCTGAAAGCTAATGGTTCATTGTCCTCAGGGTCAGAATCAGAAGTGATAGGGGAAATGTGAACTTGTGGCTTCTTCACTTCTGCAGTACCAACCTTTGCCAGTTTAGTTGCTTGTTTGGATCCAGATCCTAGTTGAGTGTCTATCTTAAGAATTACATCCTATACATATGCATACATATTTTCTATCTTCTTCTCTCTTTTCTTCCTATTAAAACTGATTTTTACTTCAAGAGCCTTCTCTCTCGTTGTACCAAAATGCTCTATTTTGTCATCTAATGGGGCATCTAACAACATTTTTGTATAGAGTTCAAAAATATTGTCATCTACCTCATATCCAAGCTTTGTAACCCATATTGTCCTTGGTTCAACTGCTTCCATAAGAGTTTCATAAATTTTTACCATAAAACAGATATTAGTGGAATACTTCTCCACAATGTTCTATGATATTCTCTCTCTTTGCCTTATTTTTTCTTAGAATGTTTTGAAATACCCCCAAAGTTTCTCATCTCTTCCAGTACCAAGACCGGTGATTGCTTCCTTCATCTGCATACCTACCGATATGTCATGAGCCCAACACTTCTTCCCTAGACCAGGTAGCTCATTTAGGAAGTAAAGCATTAAACAAACAATCAAATTTCCATATCTAAAAGTGCCTTTCTTGACTCCCTTGATCTTTCCAAGGTTCAACATTAATGCACTCCTTATCCATTCACATAAATCATACTTAACATTATTCATCAACATCTGATATACAACATGAATGCAAGAACTAGCAACAAAATTCAATTGGTTGGATTGAGTTACCTTGTAACCTATTATCATGCATGCAAACTTTACAGTAGTGTCGGTAATGGTTCTTCCTCCCCTCTGCATTAATTCACACAAAAGGATTCTTCTTTATTTAAATCCATATTATTCTCCTCATGTGATATCGAAACAACATCAAGTGCTTCTTCTAAAATTTTGAGCAAAAGTTTTACCTGAGGATCGTGATGAATCCCTAACTCACGCATTTTTCTTGAAAATGAAGGCCTGATATCTGAAGGTATTTCTTTATGAAATGTTGAACATCCTTATGAACAATTGTGTTATAGATTCATCCTTATACCTTTCTAAATCAAAGAATGCCTCCAAAGGGGAAACATATGATTCTTCTTTTTTATTGAATATCTATTCCTCACCCTGCTCATAACAACTGTCATCTCCTTCAACATTTGCAATATAAAACTTATGTGAGAACCATTTCTCAAATTCTCTCCAGGATGAAATGCTACGTGGAGGCAATGAGTCATATTCTTCCCTTGCCCTATCTTCCAATGTTTGGGCAAATAATATCATTACTTTCCCTTCATCATCAATGTCATGGTATTCTATAAATGAATATAATGCTTCTAAATTCCACCTTACTAATTCATTATGCTCACTAGAGAACCTTGGTACAACTTGTGCAAGATGTAAAAAAAATCATCAAAATTACATGAAAATCTTCTAAGGTCCAATGGCCCATTGTCCCCTAGAAAAAACAAATTTTTTAACCAATTTTGTAACATCTTGTAATAGATTTCCTATTACCATCAAAGAGAGGAATTTTCATCTCCCTTTGGGTCTCTTCCACTAGTAGAGTCACCAATTGAAATAAAACTTCTTAGTAGGTAGAGTCACCACCTCCTATGGAGGAAAAATTACTTATTAAGCTCTTGGGTTCTTCCTTCCAGTAGAGCATGTTAAATGAGATTCTGGAATTGATATTTTATAGACAACTCCCTAGCAGAGTCGACAATTTGTTGTGTGACTTGGATGGGGAAAACAAAATTTATCAAATCTTCAATGAAAAAACACCAGAGCTTCTAGGGGAATGTCAAACTATGTATGACAACTCCCCAGCACAGTCACCAATTTGTTGGTGCCCATAACCACAGATTGGAAAACCTAAAGACTTGCCAAATCCTCAAGCAGTCCAATCAACCTTGGCCAACAAATAGGGATGATCTAAGACCAAATCCCTCTGATCTTAAGGCTGCACTGAACCTAGGTGGGTATACCTCTACCTCTCAAGCACAAAAAGAGTTATTTAAAGTGGGTTTAAGCTTTATGGTTAGCAAATGCAAAACTGGCAAATGATTGTTCTACAATTATGCTTTATTATGTGCTTTAACTGAATGTTTTGAAAAGAAATGATTGTGAATGTATTTTGAAAAGTAAAATTCTTTCAAGACTTAAAGAAAAAATACACATATCAGTTCATATAGGATTTGGAAGAATGTTTTTCTATCAAGGACCTTACGCATAACAATTCAAGATCTCATAAGATGAATAACAGACCAGTGCCTCTATCCAAGGATACATATGATACTTTGCAGACGAGCAATTTGATCAACTCAAGAGACAATGTTAACTATCACTGTGAAGGTTTCAATATGTGTTACAAAAATATGAAAACCCAAC
The DNA here is from genome assembly GCF_030272615.1 of Cryptomeria japonica. NCBI lineage: Eukaryota > Viridiplantae > Streptophyta > Pinopsida > Cupressales > Cupressaceae > Cryptomeria > Cryptomeria japonica. Next base: position 717,469,333 of record NC_081409.1, on the reverse strand, counting down.
CTCACATTTAGTGCAATAACATGTGATAGCACATCACAACAAATCAAATAGTAGATTTATCACGAGGACAAAATAAACTCATCAACACAAAAGTATACACAATATTTCAAATAGAAACAATGAACCTTGTATATTGATCTCTGGAAAATTAATGCATACAAAGCTACACTTGAAGATACTCCATTACAATTTGTTTGCACAAAAAGATGCTTCCTCTTCTTATAGACTTCTCTGATACATATTGCATATAGCCCCTACTGGCAATATTTTTGTCTCTCCTTTCCTTCCAAAGAAAATTACTCCCCCTAAGTATGTCCATGAAAAGGCATATATGAAAGGACACACCCTTTCATACATGAGAGGGAGTTACAGACACTTGCATTCCCAAAGGACACACCCTTTGGTTTGAAAAATAATTACAAGTAATAACCCTAAAATCAAACTAAAGAAATGCTTTACTAATGTTCTTTCTAATATTTCACTTTGATAAAATTCCTCTTCCGCTCTTGAACTTCTTGATATTCCTTGTCACCAAACTTTGATAAAATATCCTACACACAAACTAAACCAATCAAATTCATTGATTCAATTAATTACTCGCGATTAGGTTTACTTATGAAAGATTAATAATCCCTTTCCCTAATGCAATATTAATCCTCCTTAATCAAACTATATCATCAAGAGGATATTTTGCAAAGTGATATTTATACTTGGGACTTTAAAAATATTAATTTGTATAAAAATATATATATATTTACCCTAGTATATATTTCCCAATAATAACAGAAGGTAAAATACTTTATACTAAATAATAATACTTCCCTTGGAAAATGATAACCATGGATAAATATTCCACTTTGTAATACCTTTTCATGCTTTTAGGGCAACTTCATCTTTCTTGGGAATATTTTATCATATAGGATAAAAACTTTACAAAAATCAATCAAACATTAACTATATGGTAAAGATAATTTACCCTAATGAACATATTCAATTTATTAACTTAGGGCAAATAATATGTATATGAAAAGATTGCCTCAAAACACCAAAATCCATTTTAATAAATGCAATTCATCATTTTACCTTGGGTAAAAAGAAGTTTTCAAAATACACTTTCTTCTTTGAACAAAATATAATATTCACATTCTGATCCTCAAATACATTATTGATACAATAAAGATTAACATTTACCCTAATATGGATTCAATTCAAAAAATTAGGGTAGAAACATGATGAGAGACAATATCATTAAGTCACCATATTGAAAGCACTTATGTATAAATATAATTTCCCCTTTGTCAAAATATATTCTTTTGTAAATTCTTCGAAGGTAATTAGAATTAAATCATAATTATATCAAAGACTACAAATAAAAAAAAATTCAGAGTGCTTTTGCAAATAAATAAAGATTATTATGTGGTGAGAAATACTCCCTGCTCAACATGTGCTTAGGAAAAATAAATTCAAACTTTCATACGTAAGCGTCCTGCACACCAAACAATGTAATAAAAATTTCATATTACATTAGGGATATTTAATAATTTGCCCCTTAAAATAGAATTTTAGGGAAAATGTTTACGTAAATAAGAAAATGTAATATTTAATAATTTGCCCCTTAAAATAGAATTTTAGGGAAAATGTTTACATAAATAAGAATCCCTAATATTCACATGATTTTCAAATATACTTTTCAAAAGTAACATTAACCACATGAATTTCCCTTTGGAAATAATCACTTTGGATAAATATTCCATCTTTGCAATAAGATATTTTCACTTTTCAATTCAATTAGGAAAACATATCATCATAAAAAGTGAATCAAACACTTTATAATTTACCCTAATGTATATATTTTTATTTTAATAAATGAGGGTAGAAAAGATCATTCAAATGAATATATGATGACATGCTAAATATTTTAAAGGTCACTTAAGTCAACAATGTCAAATACATTTTTCTTTTTTGACAAAATGAACACCTTAGTACTATCTAAAAAGTAATAATATCAAAATATTATTTACATCAAAATATAATAAATAGAGTTACCTTCCAAAATGCTTTTACAAACAACAAAGTTATATCCCAAACCATGATATCAAAACATTATATTAAATCTAGGTAAGAAATACTTCCTATTGTCGTGTTGTCATAATTTCATTGTTGGCAGAATATATTTCTTTATACTCTCTATAAGGTAATAACATTGAAACATTATCATGACTATGTTATAAATAAATTTTCCTCAAAATACTTTTGCAAATAATAAACACTATATCCAAAGTAGAATATCAAAACATTATGATTGGATAAGGAATACTCCCTTGAAAAATTTATTTACTTTCGCATGTAACATCTTCCACTTGATTTCCATCGGTGTAGCTTTCCACTATCGAGATATCATGTTTCTGGTTATATCGATGCCCGATGATATAGGTCGTCCTCATCGACCCATCGAGGTAAGTATTTTATTGCTCTACCGATCACCCAATGAGAAGAAAATAAATGAAACACTATTTCTATGTCATCAGCATAACATTTCTCCTTTGGGATAGGTATTTTTCTATTTCCCCGATGCCCGATGATTCATTTAGTGTTAGGGTAACGGTTGCATTTTATGCCAATCATACTCTACACCAATTTGTCTGGTCATGAACTGGCTAGAATCTCTTATCGGTAAACTGGAGTAGAAGACATGATTTACCCACCCCTGTATCACCAATTATAATGTACTTGAAAAGCTAGGTGTAAGACATCTTCAAGATTTGTTAAAAGTATTCGAATGATCGTTGCTTGCAGATCTATGCACTTGTGCAAATGCCAACCTGAACTGTGTTTAGGATTTCAGAGAAGGCACCCTTAGCCCGATTCAACCTTCTCTTATGATTGTTGTGGTTTGTTTTTTCTTTCTACCAAAATAGAACTGAGTTGGTTACTCATTACTTGATTCTCAGGCGACACAATCGGTGCTTTATGCCTGCTCTCCAAATACAAAGGTACAGGGGCTAGACGAGGACCTTGTTGGTATTTTGATGATGTTTTGATTTTCATTGATGGACACACACTTACTTGATGTATGATTTATTCTCAACCAGTAGTTATGCTCAACCGGTATTGTATGTAATTGAATGTGTAGTCTTTAGACTATCACTATTTTGTAGAAGATGGTTTACTGGTCACAGATTGACTAAAGACCCCAAGTGGTACGAGGATCTCAAGCGGAATGAAGGACCCGAGCAGTAGTCAATTTTTGATTGGAACACTACAATCTTCCAGTCTTCATTTTTGACAACTGGTAATTGTTATATTGTATTAACTGATACATATCTGTGATGAGTTACCAACCGGTATTATTGTAATGTGTGATGAGTTATCATCCACCGACACTTTGAGGGTGTTTTTGTGTCGTGTTACCAAATGTGTCTAGATGCACTATACCTAGGAACTTATAGTCTAATCTTATTGGACCAACATGAAATCAGATTCCTTTATAAGGACATCATGTCTAGGTTTTCTAGGTGACATAGAAAAGGCAAGGTTATTATGTGCGATCATTGAAGAGAAGGTTAGGTCTGTGTGAAGAGATAGAGTGTGTAGATATAGAAGACTGAAGTGATGCTAAAATGCATTAAGAAGGAGCTATCAAGGATCTAATTAAGCATACTGTGCTATTATCTAGATCATTCACTTGTTGATTACTCACATCTTCGACAAGTCTAAAGCCCTTAACCGGGTAGGCTCAGCAAAGCCTTTGTAAATCCTCTAACAAGGTGGTTCACAACTGTGGATCTTAAATCCTCTAATGGGTAGTCTTTAATAGGACTTATCTCCTAACAGAGATCTAGATTCCTAACAGGATCTATTCTCGTGAAGAACATTGTATGACCTTAACCGGTCTAACTTTAACCGGTCTGGTTACTATTCTACAGATAGTCACTTGTGAGTTTTTGCTCACTGTAGTTTTTCCCATTTGGGTTTCCATGTCAAATATCTTATTTTATGGTGATTATGCTCTTGTGGGTGACTGCTTTGTTTTCTATTTGGTTTGCATTTATCTTAACCGGTTTATTAGTGAATCTGCTACACCAGTTATCTACTAAATTGTTTAAGAGTTTGCTTGCAGTATTTTTTGGTATACTAATTCACACCCCCCTCTTAGTATTCATCAGACCTGCCTTAGATGTACCAGCTCATCGCCCAGGCATGACTTAGCTCACCAGATAGGTGGTGCAGGTAAGGAATGGATCAATACCAACCGATACACTAGTTCACCTAACTGGAGCAGAAACTTTGCAATATCTAAAAATGCACAGATAAACACTGATTGATACACACCCTGTCAACCATGCTTCATTCACCTTGTGATTATTTATGTTTTTTCTTTGTTATCAGAATAAACTAACCTACCCAAATAAGGAAGGCAAGCTAAAAACCCAAATACCACCTCACTCCACCTACCTGCACTAATCAATTGATCAATCCACATGTTGCATACGTGTGTACAAGACCACTCCTGATAAAAATGCCTACACCTTATCGGGGGATTGGGAGGCTTTGAAAATGCCTACATTGATACCCGATGGGTGAGACCCATTGGGCCCCGCTTGGCATTTTTCATTCAACACATTTTATAATCGTTTATTTAAAATGATTTAAAAGATTAATGCCTTTTTCTATAGGACTTCTCTTTATAATGTTTAAAATCTTTTATTCAAAATATCAAAATAATTTCTCCAAAAGATGCTCTCATATTTTAAATCATTTATAAAATTTTGAAAGCCAATAGCATATAATTGAAACATCTCTTACCCCTGCAATAACCACACTCAAAGATGTATTAATTTTGAAAAATATCATTTAACCTTTTATAACACAAAATATTTAATGAATATATTATGATATCAACCTAAAGGGAATTAACATATAAATTAAGACGTTGAACTTTATATATTGAGGTAGGAAGAATTGAGATAAGATGTAAATAAAAAGGCTTTCATGAACGCGTATGGCTTCAACATTTTGTAATAGGTTAGATATAAATATTTCATAGCACGATCTACTCATGAAATATTCCTGCACGAATGGAATATCCAACATGTCTTTAAAATATCATATATTGCATTTGGATTTATTTAAAAGACATAGTGATTATTAAAATTGAAATACTTGAATATAAACAAATTTAAAAAGCATCCTACTTTTAGACTAAATAATTAGGGATTGAGAATGCGTACCTCGATATTCAAATTTGTGCAATACATACTTACCTCAAGTTTTGATTGCATAATAGGTTCCCAAGGGCTAAGCATAGGCGATACACACAATCGCATGGAAAAATCTGCCTTCTGAATAAATATGGAACTCTAAAATTTGAAAATTTTAGGGTTCCAACACCACATAGGCTAGGGGGAGACTAGACATTGTCACCTCATACTTCACCACTAGAAGCTCTCACCAATTAAGCTAGGCCCCCAACCCTAATTTCTCCTAATATTAATACCTTTATACTTTTTCTTAATTTTATTGTAACCTATAAAACTATCATGCATAATTGTCTAAAGATGTATCAAACATGGGCTTTCAAATATTTAACAAAATCTCATGTTATTGAACCATATAGATTGGTAGAACCTAACCTACATTAATCTACTAAGTAAATAGAGGAAACTATTTTAAGAATTCAATCATTTCACCAAAAAAAATTTAGTCCTCAATTCACTAGGCCAAAGTTTCAAATATTAAGGAAACATATAAACACTTTTAAACCTAAAATACAAAAATAATACTATATATAAAATTTTATGAGTATACCTACAATTTCTTCTACATCGAGTAAAAAGATTCAAGACAATTCATGCAATTAGAACTATTTTTGATAAAATGTATAACTACTCAAAGAAATACCATATGGTATTTTTCAAATCAAAATTTTGAAGACTGTGGAAAGGTTATGTAGTCACTATAATAATTAGTTAACCAAGAGTAAAAAGTTATTTTTGATCAGGCATGATCAGTGCGACGGTAGCTAGGGTTTCAAGGGAGGTCAACAGAGGGGAGGAAGATGCAGATGTGGATGAAAACAATGGAGGGGAGGAAGGTGCAGATCGGGATGACAACAATGGAGAGGAGAATGGGGATTTGATGTGGATTTCTCTGACCCTGTCTTTCCTTCGTTTGTGTGGTGAAAACAGTGGAGATGTGGCAGATAGAATCTGGGTTGTTTTTGTAGCTCAAGTTGAAGGGTATCGCCAGGGGTTGGGCTTTCTGTTTCGGCCCATTTTAGAGAATGATAGATGGGTGGGGGAAAGTGTTTCGAAGGCTTTTACCCTATGGGATTTCCGCTTTCTGCTAAGAGGTGTGACTCAAGGCAGGGGTATCTCGGCCCTTGCAGCCACGACCATGGCTCCCATGGTCATTTCAGCTTCCATCATTTTTTCTGAGATGGTTGTTGGTGCTGGTGATTTGGCTTGGAGATGGGGGAGGATTTGGGATCTAGGTGGCTTCTATGACAAAAGGATTTTCTCTCTTCTTCTAGAGACCTGGTGTGCTCTTGTGGGTTTTGGGTTTTTTGGGTTTGCAAGATTTTTTTGGCCCAGATTATGTGCTCTACTTGTTATTTTTTAGAGTTGTTCCTTCCAACCCCATTCATTCCTCCACTGCCCCTTGGATCTTTGGTGGAGGCTTTTTACTTGTCGGTTGTGCCTTACTTGTCTATCCTTAGTTCAAGCTGACAGTACTTCTTTTAGGGAGACTTTTTTAAGCTAGATTTTTGTTGTTCATGGTTTCCAGATTTGATGGTAGTCCCCTTGATGGGTGGAGGTTCTTTCTTGATCCTTGTCTTCTCAAGAGGCTCACTTTCTATTTGGGTTGCATCTTTCAGTTACTCTCAGCCTACCCTATTGAGGTGGGTCATTCTTTGATAGAGGAGAAGAGTTGTTGGTTGGTTGTTGTTAGATGGAACTCATTGGGAGTCGACTAGTTGTTCCAAGCTCTCTCCATGCTTTTGGGATTTTGGCCCTTCTCCCATTCTGAGGCAAAGAGATGGGAGGTGCTCACTTACTTGGAGCTGATTTTATGAGAGTTGAGAAATACAATACCACAGGAGCCCAAATGATCTCTACAAGCTGAATAAACCTGTTACAAGGAGAAGCAAGGAAGAAACAGAGAAAAACTTAAACAGAGGAAAATTCTCAAGAATATGAGAGCTCTATATTAACAAAACTGTGTAATAGAATTATGATACAAAGAAAATAATTCAACCTCTAATAGGTCAAGAAACCCTAAAAGAGGGAAAACCCTAGGCTTGCACATAATAATTAATAAAAGAATTAATTATTATGCACCTAATGTTAGCTTAAGTGTAAAAGAGATAAAGATGAACTTAATTAATTAAACAAATGTTGTTTAATTAATCAAGTAAAGACCCAATTACTCTAACACCCCCCTTAAGATAGACTTAGGGAGAAGATAAAACCTAGAATAGCTACTGAAAGCAGGAAAGATGGGTCTCGACAACAAAGCCTGATCAGATACCCAAATATAAGGAAATCTCTATGAAATGAAGAAAAATGAGAAAACGGAGTGGGAAAAAACTCCTCTCCAAAAAGAGATAAAAGAACACCACTGAAGCATGAAATAGATGCAAATAATATCGAAGAGTAACTGTTGATCTGAAGAACCTCCACTAAAATAGAACATGATCAGGTAGAGAAGACTGTAATTTGCATGAGTGCCCTCAAATGACACTTCTCAAATCAGATGGCAAACAAGGGCAAACAACTGAACTCAAAGATACAGATGGCATGAGACACCAAAGTCTAAAGAACTGATCAATTGAACAAAGGAATAATTAGAACCAACAGGACAAACCTCCCCATAATGCTAAAAAGGGAGAGGGGCAGGTACAGTGAAAAGAACGGCCAACAAGAACTGCATGATGACAAACCAGGAACATCGAAGGTGCAGAGAAATTACATAGTGTCGTGGAAGGAACACTCGCTTGAAACACATCATGAGGTGAATTTCGTGGAAGGAACACTCACGTGACAAAGGTAGATGGCAAACAAAGGCAAACATCAACCCCCCCATGGCACTTTATAAGTAGTGCATGTATAATAAGGCACAAGACATGCAAGATCCCAAGTAAAAAATGCATGATGGCACTTTATCTCGGTGCATTTGCATAAATAAAAATATTTAATGATAAGAAGACTGGAAACAGAAGGAAAAGCCAAAAGTGAGACATCCTACTTAGAGAAAGAGATCCTAGGACCTGGAACATCCAAGATATTTACCAGATTGTTGAAAAACAAAAAAATGAATAAAATAGTCCTGGAGTAGATTCTGGAAAGAAAACTCATATGACTAGAAAGTACATAGAACAAGCTTTCCATCAATATAAATTTTTTGAAAAATGGAGTTTGGATGCTCATTTTATGGCCCCGGAAGTGCAGAAAAGTGAACCCACTTTGACTGGAAAAATGTACAGTCAAATAGCAAAATTGGAAAAAAAATGCCAACACCATGAGGTCCGGTTTGGAACTAGCTTTCTGACACCTATTTGTTTTCAAAAAAACATTTCCATATGCTCAAGATAGAAAGAAAGAACCAACCCCCCCTAAAAGGAAAGAGAGAGGGGTTGTCTAGTGGTAGGGCTAGAAGGAGGTGGCCCGTGGGTGGCGCTCCAGCGGTGGAACGGTGACCAGGTAGTGCATAGGTGGACGCGCGTGATGCAAAGGCAACCGCTAGCGGCAGTAGGTCTAAGGGGAAGAAGCGATCGACAAGGAGAAGGTCGGTGGATCCCACCCTATTAGGGCCAGCGGGGCTCGACCTAACAGGGCTAGCGGCAGAGCCAGGAGACCCCATGGTACCCTTTGTACCGTGGGGAACCCCTCCCAAAAAAAAATGTTTTGTTTTTTTTTTTGAAAAAAACTTTGCCAAACTTTTTTAAAAAATGTTTGTTTTGATTTTTTTTTTTTTTTTTTTTTCAAAAAGAACAAATTTCGGCCTGGATGCCGTAAAAAGGCAAAATTGATTTTTAAAAAAAAATTCTTTAACTACGTGCTTAAGCCATATGACCTAATACAAAACAACAAAAATACCCCCCAGAGGCTCAGGTGTCAAAAGTGGTCAAGTTTTATATGAACAAAGGGGTTTTTGGGCCTTCTGAGCATGATGGTGAGGTTAGTTTAGGCCCAAAGTGCTTAGAAAAAAGGCCTATCCCTAAGTGCACAAAAAAACTTCTGAAACCCCAGATCTGCTTCCAATGCAAAAAAACTCAAAACAAGAACAGTTAGCTATAGATCTGAAGCTCTGATACCATGTGAGAGTTGAGAAATACAACACCGTAGGAGCCCAAATGATCTTTGTAAGCTGAATAAACCTATTACAAGGAGAAGCAAGGAAGCAATAGAGAAAAACTTAAACATAGGAAAATGCTCAAGAATATGAGAGGTATGTATTCATAAAAATGTGTAATAGAATTATGATACAAAAAAAAGAATTCAACCTCTAATAGGTCAAGAAACCCTAAAAGACAGAAAACCGTAGGCTTGAACATAATAATTAATAAAAGAATTAATTAGTATGCACCTAATGTTAGCTTAACTATAAAAGAGATAAAGGGGAACTTAATTAATTAAATAAATATCATTTAATTAATCAAGTAAAGACTCGATTACTCTAACAGATTCTATGTAGGTAGCTCATTCAACTTACGCTTCCAGGGGTTTCAGGTTATGGGGCACTGCCAAAACCCATTTTTAAGGGCCTCAAAATTTTGATAGTTGAGTATGTGCCATGTATTTTTCTTCTTCTTCTGATCCCTATTGAGGTGGTGATTATGGAGAGCTTTCAGTTTTTAGCCATGTTCTTGTTCCTCCTAGTTGAGGGAGCCTGATGTAGGAGCACTGATCTAGTTCTTACCGGTTGGGCAGTTTTCAGTGGAATTGCTTGAGAGTGTGGCATTTCATCATGTTTGAGTGTTTAGCATTATGGTTTTACATTTATTCCCTTGTGTTCATGGTTGTTATCATGTTCAAGTTTCATAGCTTTTGGCTATGTTTCCGATAAGATGTGGATTCTGGTATTGTCCCGGTTGGTGTGTTGTTATCGGTTAGCTTGGTTGTATGTTTCATGAAGATGATTTTAGGTTGTGCTTGATCTCCATGACTTGCAGATCGTATGAGGTGTTGCTTTGGGCCTTGGCTGGTATTCCCAGAGGTTTGTGCATCATTTTTATGACTTGGAGATTGTTCATAGTGATTTAACCGACATGTTACCGTTGCACATTTTATGAACCGATTGGTCTTTGGGATGACTTGATTGAGTTGTAATTATTTGAAGATGGTATAAATGGAAGCTTGTGAATCATTTGAAGACAACAGCTAAGTCAGAAGGTAGAAGACTTTAGTTTGAGATCTTGCAAAGATGTAGATTTGGCAGAATTCTGATCCGGAAGGACTGAGGCTAGAAGGCTGAGGTCTAGGTTAGGGTAGAACCGACAGACAGTTACTAGAAGCTGATTTGATGTGTGGATGATTTGCGGATCTTGTGGTTGCATTGTAAGGATGGTTTGTATCCTAGACTGTAATGTAGCATGTGACATGTATAATTCTTCAAATTGTAATAAGATTAATTCACATTGTTTACCGGTTATGTGTTATGTGTTGTTACCGGTTGTTCTTTTTGTTGTTTTTGGTACCTTGTTACTGGTTACCGGTATGATTTTCTTGGTTTATGTTTTAAGCTGCAATGTTGGGCTATCCTTCATTGGATCTCCCTACCTTGACTAGATCAAATGGTATCAGAGCTGGCTCATGAACCTGTTGTTGGACAAAGTGTTGTTTATGCACTGATTAGTTGGAGAGAAGGTTGAGGCAACTTGTGGACTTGTTCAGATCGTCAAACATGAGGTAGAGAAAGGTTTGCAAGTAGACCACCGATCCTAGATCTTGAGCTTGAGGCATTTTTTTGGTAGAGACTTGAACAGATCACCAATTGAGGTAGACTGCAATTTGTACCGGTAGATCGTCGTGGAGAGGCAACTAGAAGTAGTGGCTAGATCGCCCAATCCCTGAGCCAATCACAAGTACCTACTGACCGATCACCAAACCAGATCAAGTGATGGGACTCACTTTTCAATTTACCCCGATAGTCTGATTCAAGAGCACCGGTCTAGTTCTTACCGATTGGGCAGTTTTAAGTGGAATTGCTTGAAAATGTGGCATTTCTTCATGTTTGAGTGTTTAGCATTATGGTTTTGGGTTTATTCCCTTATGTTCATGGTCATTATCATGTTTGAGTTTCATATATTTTGGCTTTGTTTCTAGTAAGATGTGGATTCTGGTATTGTCCCGGCTGGTGTGTTCTTACCGGTTAGCTTAGTTGTATGTTGAACGAAGATGATTTTGGGTTGCAGTTGATCTCCATGACTTGTGGATCATTTGAGGTGTTTCTTTGGGCCTTGGCTAGTATTCACGGAGGTTTGTGCATAATTTTTATGATTTGGAGATTGTTCTTAGTGATTTGAGCCGACATGTTACTGTAGCACGTTTCATGAACCGATTGGTCTTTGGGCCGACTTGATTGAGTTGTAATTATTTGTAGATGGTATAAATGGAAGTTTGTGAATCATTTGAAGACAACATAGAAGTCAAAAGATAGAAGAATTTGTTTTGAGATCATGCAAAAATGTAGATTCGACAAGATTCTGATCCGGTAGGACTGAGGCGAGAAGGTTGAGGTCTGGGTTAGGGTAGAACCGGTAGACTGTTACTGGAAGCCGATTTGATATGTTGATGATTTGTGGATCTTGTAATTGCATTGTAAGAATTTTTTGTATCCTAGAATGTGATCTAGCATGTGGCATATATAATTCTTTAAATTCTATTAAGATTAATTCACATTGTCTACTAGTTATGTGTTCTGTGTTGTTACTGGTTGTCCTTTCGGCTGTTTTTCGCACCTTGTTACTGGTTACTGGTATGATTTGTTTGTTTTATGTTTTAAGTTGCAAGGTTGGGCTATCCTTCATTGGATATCTCTATGTTGACTATGTCAAATGGTATTAGAGCTTCTTCATGAACCTGTTGTTGGACAAAGTGTTGTTTGTGCGTTGGTTGGTTGGAGAGAAGGTTGAGGCAACTTGTGGACTTTGTTCAAATCGCTGAACGTGAGGCAGAGCAAGGTTTGTAGGTAGACCGCTGATCCTAAAGCTTGAGTTTGAGGTAGTTAGTGGGTGGAGACTTGAACAGATCACCGATTGAGGTAGACTACTATTTGTACTGGTAGATCGTCGTGGAGAGGCAACCAGACACAGTGGTTAGATTGCCAAAATTTTGAGGCAGTTGCAAGTACCTACTGACCGATTTCCAAACTAGATGAAGTGATGGGACTCACTTTTTAGTTAACCTTGAGAGTTTGATGTAGGAGCACCAGTCTAGTTCTTACCGGTTGGGCAGTTTTTCAATGGAATTGCTTAAGAGCGTAGCATATCTTCATGTTTGAGTGTTTAGCATTGTAGTTTTGGGTTTATTCCCATTTGTTCATGGTTGTTATCATGTTTGAGTTTCATATATTTTGTCTTTGTTTCTGATAAGATGTGGATTTTGGTATTGTCTCGATTGGTGTGTTCTTACCGGTTAACCTGGTTGTATGTTGAGCAAAGATAATTCTAGGTTGCGGTTGATCTCTATGACTTGCCAATCATTTGAGGTGTTTCTTTGGGCCTGGGCAGTATTCCCAAAGGTCTTTGCATTGTTTTTTCTATTTGGATATTGTTCTTAGTGATTGGAGCTGATATGTTACCGTTGCACGTTTCATGAACCGGTTGGTCATTGGGCCGACTTGATTGAGTTGTAATTATTTGCAAATGGTATAAATGGAAGCTTGTGAATAATTTGAAGACAACATATAAGTTAGAAGAAAGAAAAATTTGTTTTGAGATTGTGCGAAGATGTAGATTTGACAGGATTCTGATCCGGTAGGACTGAGGTGGGAAGGTTGAGGTCTGGGTTAGGGTAGAACCGGTAGATTGTTACTAGAAGCTAATTTGATATGTGGATGATCTGTAGATCTTGTAATTGCATTGTAAGCATTGTTTGTATCCTGGACTGCAATCCAGCATGTGGCATGTATAATTCTTCAAATTGTAGTAAGATTCATTCGCATTGTTTACCGGTTATGTGTTCTATGTTGTTACCGGTTGGTCTTTCTGTTGTTTTTGGCACCTTGTTACCAATTATCGATATACTTTTCTTGGTTTATGTTTTATGCTACAAGGTTGGGTTGTCCTCCATTGGATCTCCCTGCCTTGACTACGTCAAAGCCAGTAAAAACCCTCCTCCGTTAGTTATTTTTTTGACTAACTGGGTGTTAGCTACTAGTTTTAAAGGGCACACCTTGGTATTTTTTGGTTCTTGTTTTTGGTTAAGGGGTGTTGGGTGTGGGAGCTTGGTTAAAATCCTCTTGTATGGTTGTGGGTGCCTGTCAAAACCCTCAGTGTCTTTGAGGTTGTGGGAGCCTAAATAAAACCCTCTTCTATGGTTGTGGGATCAAGTCAAAACCCTCAGAGTCTTGAATCTTTGCTCAGGTCTAGCCGGCTATGCAATATTTTCTATTGTCTTTTGGCTAGACTTTCACTCGAGGTTGGTTGTAGGGAATCATTGAATATCTCTTGATTAGTTGTATTGTGTTGGGTTCTGGATGTTGTTTCATCGAGGGGGTTTACAGTTCCCTTAAAACCTATTGTTCAAGGTTTCGGGTCCTTTCAAAACCTACTTTTCCCTTAATAAAAAGCCATGAATAAAAAGTTAAAAAATGTAACTTAAAGGGTATGTGTACCAAGATGGGGAGCCAAAAAGTTTCCAATTTATTTTCTTGAATGAAACCATTTGGCATGTGTCGAACAGGGCGCTCACCATATTTGGTGCATACTAATAGGTTTGGCATGCCAAGCTTAAGGTTTGAGGTTTGGTCACACCAAACCTATTTGGTGAAAACCAAATAAAGAAAGCACCAAATGGAAATGCACTTTTGAAAGTACATTTCAATTTGGGGAGTGCAAAATTTTGCACTCACCAAATTGAGTGCTAGTCAAATATTTAACATCAACAAATTATCTCTTTCACTCTCTCTCCCCCAACAAGAATATACATATGAAATATAACATTTAAGTATAAGTCATATTTCAATATGTGTTTTTCCTTTCTTATAATTTAAGTTATATTTCATGAATATTATGGTAGGATGTTTGAGAGTGGTTTTAAATCTCTATCCCGAGTTATAATGTAGATTATAGGTTTTAGAAGATCATTTAATTTTTAAACTTAGTCAATTTTTTGTAATTATTCTTCTCCTATCAACATTCTAGCACTCTCTCTGTGTCATTATCTTTATCCCCCCCAAACTCTAGACCTATATATCTCTCTCTATCTCTCTTCCTCTATCCCATTTCTACCTCTCTCTATCTAATATCTCCCCAAGATCTAACACTACCTCTTTAGCTCTCTTTCCTACCCTTTACTCTCTAGTGTGTGTTTTCTCTCTCTCTCTCTCTTTAGACACTTCCCACTCAATCCCTCACTACCTCTATTTCTCTAGGCTTCTCCCACCTCTTTTTTTGTACCTCAACTTCCCTATTCTTATTGTTTCTCTCCCCTCTCTCTCCATTCTCTTGATCACTACCTCTCCCTCCTACCCTCTATCCCTCCCAATCCCTAGGTCTCTCATTCCCCTTACCTTTACCTCACTACCTATCCCTCATTGTCAAATTACCCACCTCTCTTTCCTACTCTATCTCTCTCACCTCTATCTTTCCCCTCTCCCAAGGCTCTACCTCTCTATCTCTCTCCCTATGTCCTTACATCTCCTTCTAAATTTGTAAACTTCTCAAATATCTCTCCCCCTATGACCTCTCTACATATTTCCTCTCTAGGTCTCTCCCACCCACTCTCCTCTAGATTACCTTCCCTCCTTACCCCCATCTCTATCTCTTCCACCCTTTGTACCCCTATCTCTATTCTTTCCACCCTCTCTCTCTCTCTCTCTCTCTCTCTCTCTCTCTCTCTCTCTCTCTCTCTCTCTCTCTCTCTCTCTCTCTCTCTTCCCTCTCCCTCTCTCAGTCCCCATCCATATTTCTCTCCCTCCCTATCTCATTACCTACCTTTCTCCCTCTCTATCTCTCTCACGTCTATCTCTCCCTAAATATCTCACCTCTAAATAGAGAGAGCCCAAGCGTGAGGTAGGGAGAGAAGAAGGGATATATATATATATATATAGAGAGAGAGAGAGAGAGGGGGGGGGGGGGTGGTAGGGGTGAGGGTTGAGGGAAAGAGAGGGAGAGACTTGAGAGAGAGATAATGCAGTTAGGAACATGTTGATTACTAAAATTTGATTGTCTAAATTTTATATGAAATTAAAATATGACTTATACTCAAATGTTATATTTTTTGTATATATGGCACTAACAAAGAGAGAGAGAGAGAGAGAGAGAGAGAGAGAGAGAGAGAGAGAGAGAGAGAGAGAGAGAGAGAGAGAGAGAGAGAGAGAGAGAGAGAGAGAGAGAGAGAGCAAGATGAAGAATTTGGTGCTCACCGAACTCAAAAAAAGCATTTGTTAAATTTGGTGAGTGCCAAATTTGGCACATGTCTAAGTCTTTGCATTGGGAAACACCAAGCCTTTGGCTCATATTTTCCTTTGGCATCCAACCCAAAGGCTTAGATAACCATTTCAAGCTTGAGATGTATTTTTCCAAAAAAGTATTATAATTTCTCAAATTTTCATTTGTTCTCTCCATTAGTTTTGCATGTTTCAATGCAAAGAAAAAATACAACAATGGCATTAGGCTCCCTCTTAGCTATCTAACCACATAATGTTTTTAAATTTTTTTATTATGTTAAGACTTTCATTTCTATTTTCTTTCGTTAGTGTGTCTTCTTTTTGTCAAAAACCAATATGTGCTATTTTTGGAAAGTTTTTTCACTCATTCATTGAATTTTGAAACAAATTACATTTTAAGAAACTAGACTCCATTCTGCATGTATTAAGATACAAGTTTATTTTTTATTAGTTTTCAAAAATATTATGGGGTTGACACTCAAATTTCTATTTTTCAGGATGTGACCACTTTGAAAATCAGTAAGACAATCATATATTCACCAAAAAATTAGCTAAAACATTTGGCATAAACTACATGGTATTAGCTAGTTTCTCACAAGAGCAATTTTTAAAATTCTAAAAAAAAAATTATTATTTTAGCGACACCACATTTGATGCTATGTTAGATTTTTTTGATAAAAATAGGACCAATAAATTTGTGGTCCCCCTTTTAGAAATCCTTAATCTCCACCATTTTAAAAACAAATTAGTATTTTAAAAAGTAAATTCGAAGCACTACAATTATTGTTCTTCTACATCTTCAACTTTTTAGTGTAGTTGTCTTCAATTTTGTGTTGAAGTTAAAACTTTATTGATTTCAGAAAGAAAAAAAAAAAAGTGGTAACTTAAGACTCGTTTTTGGTCATACATCTTGATGTAGTTATCCCCAAGGATTTATTTTTTATTTGTTAAAATTTTCAATCATTTATGGAAACATCTATATCATAGGAAGTTTTATAGTAGACAGTAACTTCTTCATATTTTATAAATAATGAATGACACAACATGACTCAAGAATAAACACACAATAGGAAACCTATTAAAATTTGGCCGAAGACCCATAAATGATAAATGTAAACTAATTGTTTTAGGAAGAAAATTTCCCAACAAAGAATTTAATTTATTAGAAACATGCCCATCTTGAACTTCCATGTAGGTGGCACATTTGGCACTCTTAGACATCTTAGGATATTCTCTTATTAAATTGTTGTAGCAACCTCTTAATAATCTAATAAATTACTTTGTGCACTCAATTAGAATATATTTTAAAAATACAGATGATATTCTTCAAATCTACATGCAAGTATCTTCTAAAGATCTAAATTCATTATTTATAACTATTTTGTTACTATAAGGTTGATTATGCTCTTAAGAAATGAGTCACATTTTTTATTTTTGATCATGCATGGGAATTTTTAGATGCTCATTCACTTCCTAGCTACCATCCTATTTGAGTAGAAATATCTAACTCTCACAAGGTAGATCTACTTCTATGGAAATGAATCTTTAATTATGAAATTAATTATTTCACCCATCAAATCATACTCATAATTAAATTTTATCAATACATGTAATGTCCCATCTGAAGGACTAAGGGAAAACTTGAGAGGACAACTTCAAAAAAATTGACAATTGATAAAACACTAGGTATGATAGAAACATGCCACACTTGCACTATAACATGCACAAAAGTGTCAAAAGAATATTAGGACATTGAAGAACGACTACACACAACCTCACCAATTCATAAGAAAACTGGTTGCAATGGAAGACTAACCACAATGTAATAACTCATCACAATAAAATGATGAGAGAGAAGAAGGACATCACTTTGAGAACAATTTGCACAATCCATGATCATTTTCCCTCACAAAGTGATACTAGGATGGGATGAAAATTATCAACCTCCAATCTTCATCAAACCACATGAACTCAAGCCAAAACTCTTATGAAACAAATAGAAGATTGAAACTGAAGAAGTGAATCTAGGAGCCCACATTCCATGATAAGATGTTAAATCCATCAATTTTGATGGTAAGGTAGTAGGATGATGACCTAATCACATCTAGTGCACACAAGGGTTTTTTGAATTGACCAAAATACTAAGAGAGGGGGGTGAATGTGTATTCCGCTTAAAATAAATTAAAAAATAAACTTTTAAAACTTAACATATTATCAATTAACCTCATCCCAAAAGAAATGCATGCGACATAACTAAAATGAAAGAAATACAAAATAATAAGAGGGACACCAAATTTTTATATTTGGAAAATCCAAATGGGAAAAACCACGAAGAATGCTCATTTTCAATTATGAAAAACCTATTAGGGTGACACTAGTTAAGGTGATTATTACAAAGGGTGGCTCACTCCCAGAATGCTCACTACCTAAAATACAACAACTTACTACGAGAAGGCTGATTGCCAGGAAATTGAGACCAAAATGAATTGAGAAAATTACATCTACACATGCATGGGATCAGTTCCTAATAAGCTCAAATATCCAAACAACTACTTGCAATATATTTTTTCAATAATCTCTGCAACTCTGACTCAATATGCCTTCTCCAATCACTATCACACCAATTCTTCCATTTTCCTTCAACACACTCTCACTCTCACTTGCACTTGCACTCTCACATAATCATCCACTTCCACTTCACTCATATCCAATACTAATCAAATCATAAAGGGTATATGCAAGATCATGGTGAGCCAAACAACCCCATAAGTGGCAATGAAAATTAGAAAAATAGTTAGGCAACTTGACATAAAAATTTGAATAAGTTATCAACATTATTTCAAAAATATTTGAATAGAATCTGTAGAAAATTCAATGTAGTTTCTAAGCTACAAGTTGTTTTCTAATGTGAAGCATAAAAATGGAATTGGGTGGCTAAGACCTAATTCCACTCTCATGTACACATGGTGGAATATTAAAAAGCCTAGGGAGAAAGTTCACTTTGGATACTTCTTGCAAGGAAGAGAGAGCCACATAATATCTCTTAGGGTTTCTATTCCTTTGTTATAATGAAGTCAAGATGTGCAAAATATGATCCAAAGTGTGATGGTAAAAATTTGGAACTAGGGTCACATCACGTAAGTTAGACCATCAATTAGCCAAATAAACCAAAACACTCAAAGGAGGATGAACTTTCAACAGATCCAACCTCAATTCTATTAGGAAGAGGGTTGGATGTTGATTGAGGTCCCATTTCCCCTTTTTTTTGAGTTG
This sequence comes from Cryptomeria japonica, assembly GCF_030272615.1. Taxonomy (NCBI): domain Eukaryota; kingdom Viridiplantae; phylum Streptophyta; class Pinopsida; order Cupressales; family Cupressaceae; genus Cryptomeria; species Cryptomeria japonica. Next base: position 717,450,445 of record NC_081409.1, on the reverse strand, counting down.
AAATTGTGTAATTTTGAATTAGATTTGGAACTTGCAAATACTAAGTCTACAGGAATAAAATGATGAAAACATAGTGCTACAGAAATCAAATAGAGCCACAAGTTAGGATCTGAGCTATATAAGAGGAGAAGAGTCTACACCTAAAAATTCAAGAAAAAATGTTGGGACTAGGGTGAAGCACCCTGGTCCCTTTCTAGCGCCTTGGTCCCTCTGTAGCACCCTTGTCCTGAGATGATTTCAAAAAATATACAAAAGGTAGTTCTCCTTGTCTTAGTCTCCTCTGTCCTGTCCAACCCTATATGGTCCTTGAATCTGCAACTTACACACCAAAAGAAGGGGGAAATTATGTTGTGTGTGGCTATATAGATCTTTGACTTAGTCAAAACCCTGTTTTGGTGCTTTCCACCACCACAAATAGCTAATAACATATTAAATGTGTGTGCAAGAATCTTGTGTGTATGCAAGATCCTAAATGAATAAAAAAGTAAATCTAGAGTTATACCCTACGCTTTGGAAGGCATACCCTAAATTCTTGTGAATGTAGATGCAAATGCTTTGAATCACAAATGCAATAATGAATCTAAATTATGAATGCAAATCTAAAAAATGAATACTATGAAGGTCATACAAAGACATGAAAATAACAGGAAACCATAAATCTACGATGCTGCATCTAAAAAAAATAAATCTATTTGATAAAAATTTAAAATTTCAATGCAGGGGTTTGCATGACCACCCTAACCATAATAAAATCATAATATTCTTTTATAATATTTTAGATATAATTAGAAGACTCATGTTCGGATGTGACTCATATTTTTAATTTTTTTTGAAATAAATAAATAATTATGATTTTTTTACTATACTTTTTTAAAAATATAAAAACTCGTATGTCTGACTGCCATAACTTGGTCAAAACTTTATGAAATTCATTTTGTTTTTATTCCTATAGTATATGAAGCATATAATGTGACACATGTTTTGGATTCAAAAAATATGATACCATTTAAAAGTTATAGATATTTTTCAATCAACCTATCAATCAAGACTTTAGTCAGAATATCGTTACTTTTTGCCCCCTCATGATCCTACACATACTATAAAATATTTATATACTTCCATTACATATATCTAGTTGGCCTTGATAATACTTTCCCCAAGAATATTTCTTCATCAACCTTCTTTGTGAGTACCTTCAATGTAACTCCAATGGTCCAATTACACATTACAAGCACTAGATAAAAAAAAGAACAAAAACATTCAAGGTCAGCTAGACTTGGAATGATCATATCCTTCAAATTCTGCAAGAATGCTTCTAAACCACAAAAACACAGTCCAATTTGACATAAATAAATTAAGATCATGATTAACGTATTTTGAAAAGATCATCACCAGAAACCAAAATGCAGAGGAATGCAAAGCACTAGACTCACTGTCAAACATCATTGTCACTGAACACACTTTTGGATCACAAAACTCAAAGTACCAAATCAATTGATACAACTAAATCTAATACTAGATCAACATGAAAAACATATGTGCATGCTAATAACACACATTTCCAGAGAAACACTCTTTCATAAAATACATCTACAACATATTTGCAACAACTATAACACATCTGCAACTTGACATATCAGCAAGGTTTTGCATCTTCATACATACATATTGTTTAACAACACCTATGCATGCATACTTATCATTGCTCTGCAACACCTATACATACTACTTCTCACAACACCTTTACTCTCTACACTACCTTACTATATCTTAATCAATCTGGATCACTAGGTTTGACTTCAATGGAAACCAAACATATACTTTTAACAATATTCTCCTTTGTCATTGATGGTAAAACACTTATAACCATTTTTCTCCCATTAGAAACATATTTAATTATCTACACATCTATTCCATATCTCTTCCCCTTACAAAATTTCCATATCTCTCCCCCTTGGACATTAAGGACAAGGGTAACAACAAAAAGTTACTACAAACTATATTACACAAAAAGAAAAGAAATGTTTCAATTGCATTTCACATGAAAAATTCTCTTATACCTTTCTTTAAGTTTCCAAAGAAATTTCTTCTAAGAGTTCACAACCATTCTGAGGTTTACACACAAAATGTTGTTCTCCACCAACAAATCAAGAGCATTAAATTAGGAATCAAGTATGAATGGATTTGACACACACTTTTCTACTTCGACAAGGAGACCAGAGAAATGTTCCAATTTAGCTTCAACTATCTCCTTCACTTTCCAGAAAGTATTCACTACATATTCTCTCAGCCTTAGAATAAATAAAAGCTCTGACTACAAAGAATTTATCCTTTTTCTCTGTTCAGCATCTTTATCATTGAAAATATCAAAAGTTTTATTAAGAGACTTCAGCTCGGACTTAATGGAGTCAATTTTATCTCTAAAATTCTCAATAGCAATAGGCCATCAAAAACAATATTTGTATACTCTAGCCACATCTTCAACATATTTTCTCATTTTCTTTATGCTTTCTAATAAACTTCTTTATGCACTAATATATCTTTTATCGATCGCCTCCTAAACTTCATCTTTTTCAATAATTTTTTCAAGTGACTTCTTGAAACAATGTTTAAGCGGCTCAACCAAGACATCTAGTAAAATATCTATAAAATTATTCAAACCAATGTTCTTCCAGAGCAGATAATCAACTAAGACTTCTTCAATTTTATCCTAATCATAAGATGGATGCAAAAGCCACATATCACCAATCTTCCTCATACCATCTTCTTCTTCAAGCATACACAAAATATTTTCTATCCTACACACGTCATCTACATCCATACTATCTTCTTGTTTTTCAATTTTAGCCTTCTTTCCTTTAGCTTCTCTAGGAGGATCTATATCGTCAAAATTAATATTTATTTCTTCTAATCACTTCTCTTCATCTTTTTCAATTCCGAAGGGGAAATTGTAATTGATCTCTTCAACCTTCTTCTACCAGAGGAAGGACCCTCCTTAGAAGAGTTGAAAACACCGTGAACCAAACTAGAGCACCACATATTCTAAAGATTTATGAAATGATCTTTACATGCAATATCTTTATCTGCTAGAGAACTCAAACACCTATAAATTTTCTTTCCAACTGGGATATTTTACCTCCATACAACATTCTCCTTCAAAGTTAAAGATCTCAAGAAATAAAGAATCAAAGACATGATTAAGGAACCAAAATAGAAAGGATATCCATTCTCTTTTTTCATATTTATATTTTTTGTTAATTACATCAATAATAACTCACACAAATAGAAATCCTTTCCTTCTTTTAGCATCTGATGTGCAACATACATAGCTATAAAAAAAGTAGATCCTTCTCTATTTCAAAAATAAATCTTGTAAGAAATACCATAAGAAACATACCTTACTAATGGGTCAATGATTGTATCAATTAGAAACACCCTTTGATCTCTCATAATGCCATTTTTGGTTTTGACTTCTTTGTTCTTGACTAATTTCTTCACCAGAATAGTTCCAACACTACAAAGACTAGAAATTGTTGATATATCTTGATTCTAAATTTGATGGCATTTTTCCAACATCATGAAACTATCTAGAACATGATTTAAAATCAACTTTATTGGATCCTCATCAACAAACCATAAAAACTCACTCCAAATATCACAACCTTTATGCCCTAATTCTCTAATTCTCTAAGATTCTTCATCTGTGAAATAACTTTCAAGATTCCTGATTTTCTTATGATTGAATTCATCTAATTGAACCTTTGCCAAATTTCCACAATCTCCATTGCTAAATTCTCCTATCGCTATCATCTTGGATTCCATAGGGAAAAATGAAATAAATACTTTTTGCTAACCTTGCTTTGATTCCTCTTGTAAGCTTCAACTAATCTTCCTCTTTAGATTATTCAACATGCAATTCCAAAATGATCACAAATATTTATATTTAAATTTCTTGATAGGCCTAGGGTTTTCCCATTAAGAACTGTCTTATCATAATAATTCCATCACCTGCATTCTGCATACACAATCTACCTATCTACCTTTCTCCTCCCTAGGTCTCTCACTCCATGTATACATCTCCCTCTCCCCATCCTTAGCCCACTATTTCTCTTTGTTCTCTCTCCCTCCTCTTCTCTCTCATTCTCTTGAGTCATCAAATCTCCTTCTATCCCCCTTTATGTATTTCACTCCTCTCTTCCCATCTATCTGTTTAACCTCTCTCTCAGCCTCTAGGTATCTCATCTCTCTATATGTACCCTCTCTAGTTCTCTCCCTCCCTCATTACCACACTCCCTTTATACAATCTCTTATTCTCCAATTCTCTATCATCACTCACCTCTCTATCTCCTTCCCTAGGTCTATCATTTTCTCAACCCTATTCCCTAAAACTTATACCCTAAATAATTTATATGTAAGGAAGTTAAGTAGTAGAACAACTTCCTACACTAATCTTGAGAGGAGGGTAATACAAATACTTTTACAAATCATCATAATAGTTACAGTAACTTAATAGAAATACTCATAAATAACATTCATACCACAACACAGTGATTTATGTAGGGAAAACCCTTTCAGGAGAAAACCCACACTCCAAAAGACGCCCAATATATTATTCAACAATTAAAAACATATTACAATATACTTGCAGAGAAAGCTCTCTATAGGAGTACCACTAATTAGAGATTTAGAGGTAACTCGATAGCCACAATACTCTTACACACAACCTCTATCTCATGCACCTCATATAAAGGAGTTAACAATACAAGAAACCGTCAAACAATATTACAAAACCATGGGCTAAAACTATCCAATAATGTGTAGCTAACCTTATCTCCCTTCTAGATTCCCTATGACATGTGTCCCTCCCTTTTATAGCTCATTTATGTGTCTGATACATATTTTACATTTGCTATTTTAGGAGTACAAACTTCCAGAGGCCATAACTTCAGAACTATGTGTCCTATTGATGAACGATTTGAAGCACTGGAAAGCTCATGAAATGTTCTATTGCCTCGTAAGCTTCTGTGCCACTTACACCCACTTTTCAAGGCATTTCAAGGCCTCTAAAGTACTCAAAATCAAATTCAATCTTTTCATTGCACCCATCCAAAACAGAAAAATTAATGTCTTCAAAACTATATGTGAACTTGCAACATAACTTTACCAAATGATTATCTAGCCTACCCGAAGCTTCAGGGAGAATTGTGTACCATTTGGTGCTTAAATGAAAACTTACTATAAATAGTAACCTCATGTAAATGCAAGGTTGAGATACCATTTTCCCAACAAATCTCCCACTTGTTGAACACCTTGCAAGAGCAAAGGGATTATCAACACAATAAATTAATTGCTAGGGACCATGAGGCCTATAGACTCTGAACACCACCTAGACTTCTTTGTGCTCACAACCTAAGTTAAAGAATTTGCAACATTAATCAAATATTTTACCTTAACCAACTTCACCATGACATCTTTGACCATATCTCTGACAAAATGATACTGAACATGAATGTGCTTGGTCTAGTCATGAAATGTCGTGGTTTTAAATAGGAAGATCACACGCTGACTGTCACAATAAACTATCAGGGCTCCTTGTTTTATTCAAATGTCTGAACACACTCTCTTAAGACAAATGGATTCTTTATAGGAATGAGTAGATGCCATATACTCTGCTTCAGTAGTGGACAAAGCAACCACAACCTGTCGCTTACTCATCCAGCTAATTGCATCACCAAATAAATTAAATATGTAAGCATTGTTGGATCTTCTACTATCAATATCACTTGCACCATCTGATTCCACATAACCATGAATATTAGGGGAAATCATGTCTCCAACTAAATTTCCATTATAACATTGTAGCATCCTAAAATTGCGACACTTGCAATTTCGACTGCATTTGGGTCTTCATGATGGTGACACAACACTGAACCTAAATGGAGACCCCGAAACTTGTTTATGACATCAAAAACTGCATATTTCTGCACCTTGGCCTGATCCTTCCTTGCACCCTGTTGTCCCGGGAGGTGGGACCATGGCGCCCAACGCCCTGGTCCTTGGCCCTATTTTGGGCCCGATCTCTTATGGGGCATTGGGTCTTTAAGTTTGCAATTTGGAAAATAATCTTTCCAGGTCGGCCTAAGGTCAGAAAAATCAGCCTTTTAACCCTAATTGACAAGTATATAAACTACATTTCCTCTCCCATTTTGAGGAGGAAGAACATATGTGTACAAGAGGTGGAAGCACTAGGAAAACATACAAACATTCAAGCATTCAAGCATTCCTTCAAGCAATTGAGCATTCTAAGTCTCCATTCAAGGCTAAGTGTTGCATTCAAGACAAGGATTCAACCATTGAAGAGGAGATCACTTACAACATACAACATTATTACACCTTCGCATGTAAGAATACAAACATTCTTACAACAAGGTATCAGTACTTGTTTACATTACAAACATTTACATTTACAACATTCTCATTTCTTGGTTAATTCCAAAACCGGGGTTTGACCTAAAGGCAAACCCCTAATCCCTAACCCCCCAATCATCCTCTCTTTTCTGTGTGTAGGTTGTAGGTACGCAGCTGTAATTGAAGATCTGGAACCCTTGTGTAGAGACGAACAGATCCCCCTTCGTTTCGTGGATTTTTCGGAGGACCGTGTGCACACCGGGCGCCATCGTCCTGTCAAATTTCATTCAAACTTGCAGGACAGCATCGTCTTGACATTTTACTGCCAATTCTAGGTCCGCAGCTTCATCCCATGTTTCTATTTCTGTCTGCAAACGAATCTTTCTTACTTTCACCTACACTCCTAATTCAATCCTACTATCTACATTCTTTACAAAAGAGGGTAGCCTTGCTATCACAACCCCTGAAACTCATTTAGAATTCATTCTTGCATTGTGTGGGATTGGATCTTGTGAGCTTCAACCCCTCTTTTAAATGTAAAGTCTCTCCTAAGTGAAAACCGTCAATCCTAGTGACCTCCTTTCTCTCTCCTTGGAGTGGGGGGAACACCTAGGGTTCGATTTTCTGCTTTACATTTTGGTGAACCTAATGTGAACATCCTAATTCTGATTATTCATGGTTAGATATGAAAATTGGATTCCTTAATTACATTTCCATGTTTGATCTTTTGCAAATTTTAGAGGTTAATTGCATTAAAAACCCTAAATTTTCTTTTTAGTAATTGAGCTTGTGAAATGTTTAATTGTTAATGCTTGTTTCAAATCTACCTTTCTATTGCAAATTATCAATTCATATTTGTGCTTTAATTTTGAAAATTAAGTGGTTAAGTGTCAAAACCCTAATTTTTAAAACCCTCTTGATTCAACCTTTGACTGACGATTTCACTGATCAAAACACCTCCAAATCAGCTGTAACTTTGGATTCCACAACAAAATCATAATATCTTTCATCCCTGAAAATTTGGAAAAAAGTTGCGAGGACCGTGTGCACCCTGAGCGGCATTGTCCCCGACATTTTTTCTGAAATTTCGGGAGCTAGATCTTACTGTATTTTTCTGCTAAAATCCAGAATCTTGGCTGATTTCATCAATTTTAACACTTTCAAAATTAAAGTCAAAGTTAGTCTAGTGATTGCTTGGATTAAGGCTTCTAATCATTCAAAAATTGGTGAAATTGAAATTTTGTGTCAAAATTGTGTTTCTTACTGTCCTAAATTTGAAAAGTGTGTTGGCATTCATTCAAAGTTTCAGTGCTTTATTCAAATTTTTGCAAATTGTGACTTTTGAAATTAAGTGTTTAATTGCAACAACTTTGATTTCCACTTTCAAAATTGAATTTTGCACGAAATTGAGTCAACTTTTAAATTTCAAAGCTTGCATTGCTTTTAGTATTCCCTCTAAAATCATAAAATTCAAAATTTCAGTTTCCCTCTCTTTTCCAAAATTCAAATTTTGCATTTTTCAACAATCTTGGTAGGGTTCAATTTTGAGATTGCAACTTTAATTTGGCCTACCTACAGATCATAAAATCACTCAATTTTTTCAGATTAGCTTTAAAATCATCATAACCGTCATCCCTGAAAAATTTTGAAAAAAGTTGCGAGGACCATGTGCACTCTGTTCGCCACGGTCCCTGACATTTTTTCTGAAATTTCTGGAGATTGTCGTGATTGCATTTAACAGCCTAAATCTAGGAGATTAGCTGATTTTATTGAAATTTACTACCTCTAAATTCGAAAATAAATTCAAAATTCTCTCTCTCTCTAGTGCATGAGTTTTACAATAATAAGCCCTACTTACACTATTCCCGTTAGACGAAGCCTTAGAATTAAGTCTTTCCAAGGTTTAATTACCGAGGAGATGGAATCTAATTTGAATGGCCTTTTTAACGAGGACACGGGTAATTCCTCTAATCCTCCTAATGATGAAGAAGCTCTCCATGAGGTTTCTGTAGAACAACTTTCAAAATTGGATAACCAATTTGATGATTTTCAGCAATGGATGTCTCGAGAATACCCCGATAGTCAAGCTCTTTCATTAATTGAGGGTCTAAAACGTATGGTGCAAAGTGATAAGAATGGAATTGATATTTTGCGTAGTATTGCACACATCGTGGATTCGAATGTGATGCCTATGAAGAGTTGTGCCGAAACTTTAGGTTATACACAACCTCCTACTCAAGTCAATCATTCTATTCCTTTAACAACTTCTATTTCTAGTATACCTACTTTTACATCAAACATAATGACTACTTCAATACAAGACATTCCGCCTATGATCACCAGTCATGGGGGAAATCCTTCTTCTTCAATCAACCCTCTTCCTTCATTCAATCCAACTTCTTCATTCATTCCTTCAACGAGTGTCCCTATTACATCTCCACAAATGAACATGACACAAGGGGGCAATTCATTTAACCATTCCATTCCTCCTTGTAGTGCTCCTCTTTTCCAATCATCTCCTATGACTAACCATCATAGTGACCCACCACCTTACTCTCAATCAATACCTTCTTTCAATAACATAATACCTCCATCACAATCTAACATGTCTAATATGAACTCTTCGACTGAAGTGACCATTAACAATCTTGCACAAACTGTCTCTTCTTTACAGCAACAAATTGCCTCTATGAATCAGTCTAAGTTTAGTGTGCCCACATTTGATGTTGCGAGCCCACTTTCTCTTAACATTGTTTGAGCTATCCCCCCTAAGCATGTTGAAATCCCATAGTTGGAGCTTTATAATGGTAAGGGTGATCCTCTAACACATGTTAAGACCTTTCAAACAATATGTACCGATTTTGCTCATGACCAAAGGTTGCTTGCAAAACTGTTTACTAGAACATTAAGAGATAAGGCTCTACAATGGTATTGCTCGTTGCCTTCCTATTCTATTACTTCTTTCCAACAACTTGCAAATGCTTTTATTCAACAATTTCAAAATAATATAGGTCCTAAAGTTACTTTGATTGATTTAATGCATTGTAAACAAGGTGTTAAAGAAAAAGTGACTGATTTCATTGGTAGATATAAGCATTTGTGTGCTCAAATTTCTTTTCCAGTACCTGACAATGATATTCAAAGAATCTTTATTTCTAATTTACAAAAAGATATTAGAGAAAAACTTCTATTTTCTGAGTTTACTTCTTTCCAACAGTTGTGTGCAACTCTTCACAATTATCAACTGACTGTGAGTCAAATGGAACAAGCAAATCCTATGGCTCCGAGTGATAAGGGTGATAGTAGTCAACAACCATTTGGGAAGTTTAAACCGAATAGAGAGTCCATTAAGTTCAATGAAAACATCATCAACAACAATGTGAATGCAGCATCAGGTGTGCCTCCTATTTCTAAGTTTTTCAAGAAAGAAAGAAAATTTACTCCTTTGAATGAATCATTGCATAGTATTATGAATAAGTTATTGGAACAAAATGTGCTTACTCTCCCTCCTATAAAGAAAATAGATCCTGCAAAGATTAATTCACCCTATTTTGATAACAAATCTTTTTGTCAATTTCATCATCAACCTGGGCATGATACTGAAAAATGTTTTTCTTTAAAGGGTAAAATTCAAGATTTGATTGATAATAATACTATCTCTGTTTCTGGTGTGAATAATAAAGGCAACACATCTGTAGCTCTTCCTAACCAAAATCTTAAGATTTTTACTAATCCATTACCTTCTCATACCTCTAATGCGATTGAGACTAATGGTTCCTCTTTCTCACCTGATGGTCTTGTGTCTATGACTCTGAATGTGATTAACTTTGTAGAGCAGTAGAAAATCCCTAAAGAACCTTCCATCACATTTGATTCTAGTGAAACTATCAGGGCACCTGATGGTCCTTTATATATAGTTGCAAAAGTCAAGAATACACCTTGCCATGGAGTGCTTATTGATCCTTCTTGCATGGTTAATGTTATTACTGAAGAATTTATTTTTACTTTGCAATTGAATCAAGTGATCTATGACAAAACAAATGTGGTTGTAAAACTATTTGATGCATTTTATTCTCCTGCAATTGGTTCTATTACATTACCTATTGAGGTCCATAACAAATCCCTTGATGTGAGCTTCACTATTATTCCATCATCTGAACAATTTCGTGTGAAGCTAGGCTATCCTTGGCTATCTTCCATGAAAGCTATTGCTTCTCCTATTCACAAGTGTTTGAAATTTCCCCATAATGGCAAAGTTGTTACTGTTAATCATAGTCTCTTTAAACCAGCTGAAAGAACTTCTAGCATTCCTATTGATTATTTTTGGCCTAAACAATTCCAATCTGTTCCATCGCGAAGTGATCATCTTTTCAAATCTTATCAAAAGTGGAAAAAAGATATGATCCTATCTCTAAGTGAACCTAGAACACCCAAACTTGATATCCCTATCGTTCTTGAGAAGGAAGTTCTTCCTTTGAAAGATAAAACTAACGTCTTTCCTCAAGAAGATTCCCAACCCATTCCTATGGATGTGACTATGTCTATGTCTAATAAACTTTCTAAAAGTAGACCTATACCTCCTCATCATGATGAACTTGGTCTCCTTCCTAAACCAAATATTCCTCCTTTATATGGATCAGTTCCTCCTCCTTCCTTTTATAGAGAGAAGAGACCTTCCTCTTCTCCTATTATCCAACCTAAGAAACCACAACCTAAACACCCAAGTGATAAGGATGAGAACATTCCTCCTCCTCAATCTTCTCAACTTCCTACTAAGACTAGACAAAATCATTCTGTGCGTGAACGCCGACAAAAGCATCGTCTTAGAGCTTGTGTAGCTGCTTCTCAAACTTTGCAATCTCCAAAAACACCTTCAGCTAGTATTATTCCATTTTCTCCTCAGCCAGAAATTGAGCCAAAATCTCCTAAACATAAGATGCATGATGGTTTTGATCCTATGCGAGTTAAAGATCCTATTTTTATAAATCTTGATGATGATATAGATGAAAATGTTATTCATGATGAAAATACTACTTCTCTTGCTTCTGATAATGAATATGAATTTGTTGATATTGATAACCATTTATCTAACAAATTTTCTAAAGCACTTATCCTAGCTCCTAGACAAGAACAACGTGGCTTGGAACATGAACATAGCCCTTGTTTGGATCTTGTGATAGCTCCATCTGCTGTGTTGGATGTTCCTCCTCTAGTGTGTTTCCTGCCTTCCCGAAATATTGATCAGCAAGATCGGGGGGTGGATGACGTGCTAGACTAGTTTCATTAGCATAGCAGACTCTCTCCTCCTCTCTTTCTTTTGTTACTTCTTCTATGTGTTATTCTCATTCTTCTATTTGTTATCCTTAGTGTTGTTTACTTGAGGATGATGCAAAGCATTGAGATCTCTTTTGGTCTCTCTCATGTTGACTCAAAAGACACATGTGTTCCCTTCTTCTAGGTGACCTTCCTTGATTGGGGAATGAAGAACAATTATGCATACATACATATGATATACATGAATTATCATACAGCATACTGACCCCAAGGAAAGCGAAGTCACCTCGTGATTTGTGTTTTGTGTCTATTATCCTTGGGTTTATCTCACACTTGGGGGCTAAATCTTTGTGATAAAGTGCTCCTTTCCCTTCTCATTTCTTATGTGTATCACTACCTTAAAGCAATCACCACCGTTGAGGCATGTGCGATTGCTTTAACATAGGGGGGCATACACCCCATCCATATCTCTTCAGGATACTTGAAAATTTCTTGGCGAACTTAGCTTTGCCTTGAAAATTTTTGGTATCTTTCTTGCATGACTCATAGTGAGGGAACCTTACTACTGATAGTCATGGTTCTCCCTTGTGATCTTCCCTCTTACTTTGTCAATCAAAGTCGTAAGATCCTTAGTCCACTGGGGGCTTGGTGTATCTTGCCTCCTTGACGTGGTGAAAGTCTTTCAATGTTGTTTCCTTGTACTTTACCGGAAGTATGGGCGTGCGCTTATACTCCCGCTAAAGTGGGGGCTAAATGTAGCGTCCTAAAATTGTGACACTTGCAATTTCGACTGCATTTGGGTCTTCATGATGGTGACATAACACTGAACCTGAATGGACACCCCGAAACTTGTTTATGACATCAAAAACTGCATATTTCTGCACCTTGGCCTGATCCTTCCTTGCACCCTGCTATCCCGGGAGGTGGGACCATGGTACCCAGCGCCCTGGTCCTTCAAGACCATGGTGCCCAGTGCCCTGGTCCATGGCGCCCAGCGCCCTGGTCCCTGGCCCTATTTTGGGCCCGGTCTCTTATGCGGCATCGGGTCTTTAAGTTTGCAATTTGGAAAATAATGTTTCCAGGTCGGCCTAAGGTCGGAAAAATCAGCCTTTTAACCCTAATTGACAAGTATATAAACTACATTTCCTCTCCCATTTTGAGGAGGAAGAACATATGTGTACAAGAGGCGGAAGCGCTAGGCAAACATTCAAACATTCAAGCATTCAAGCATTCCTTCAAGCAATTAAGCATTCTAAGTCTCCATTCAAGGCTAAGTGTTGCATTCAAGACAAGGATTCAACCATTGAAGAGGAGATCACTTACAACATACAACATTATTACACCTTCGCAAGTAAGAATACAAACATTCTTACAACAAGGTATCAGTACTTGTTTACATTACAAACATTTACATTTACAGCATTCTCATTTCTTGGTTAATTCGAAAACTGGGGTTTGACCTAAAGGCAAACCCCTAATCCCCAACCCCCCAATCGTCCTCTCTTTTCTGTGTGTAGGTTGCAGGTACGCGGCTATAATTGAAGATCTGGAACCCTTGTGCAGAGACGAACAGATCCCCCTTCGTTTCGCGGATTTTTTGGAGGACCGTGTGCACGCCGGGCGCCATCGTCCCATCAAATTTTGCTCAAACTTGTAGGACAGCATCGTCTCGACATTTTACTGCTAATTCCAGGTCTGCAGCTTCATCCCATGTTTCTATTTTTGTCTGCAAATGAATCTTTCTTACTTTCACCTACACTCCTAATTCAATCCTACTATCTACATTCTTTACAAAAGAGGGTAGCCTTGCTGTCACAACCCTTGAAACTCATTTAGAATTCAATCTTGCATTGTGTGGGATTGGATCTTGTGAGCTTCAACCCCTCTTTTGAATGTAAAGTCTCTCCTAAGTGAAAACTGTCAATCCTAGTGACCTCCTTTCTCTCTCCTTGGAGTGGGGGGAACACCTAGGGTTCGATTTTCCGCTTTACAAACACAAAGAATACTCTGAGGTTCCCTTCAAATATCTGAAGACTCTTTTGACTACATCCCAATAAATTCTACCATGATTAGACATATATTTGGAAAGAACTCCCATTGCTTGGGAAATGTCTGGTATAGTAAAAACCATAGCATACATTAAACTTCCAACTGCACTCTGCTAAGGCACTCTTCTCATCTTCCATCTCTGATGGGGTTATAGGACAATCTGCAATAGATAAATTTATTCCAATTATAAAAGGAACACACAATGGTCTACAATCCTACATGTTGAACCTCTGTAACACTGAATTCACATACTTACTCTGGCCTAGCCATGGCTTTTTGTTCACTCTATCTCTTCTAATTTCCATCCGACGAATGTGCTTTGCTGCACCAAGATCTTTCATTTTAAATTTAGCAGCAAGCTAAGACTTTGGTTCTGAAATAATGCATTTCCCTTTACCAATGAATAACATATCATCAACATACAATGCCATGTATAGGAAATGATCACCATTAGATTTATAATAAACATAGTGATCAGATTTAGAACGCTCAAATCCCAAACTCAACACATATATAAAATTTTTGGTACCACATCCTAGGACTCTGTTTGAGGCCATACAAGGATTTCTTTAACTTACAAACCAAATTACTTTTACCTTTTACCACATAGTGCTCTGGTTGTGTCATATAAATATCCTCCAAATCACCATGAAGGAAAGAAATTTTCACATCCATTTTCACAACCTCTAAATCATAAGCAACAGTAATAGAAAGCAAAAATCAAATCGATGTCATTTTTACAACAGGATAAAATATCTCACCATAATCAACACCCTCAACCTGAGAGTATCCTTTTGCAACCAAAATCTCTTTATACTTCTCAATGCTTCCATCTGAGCCAATCTTTTTCTTGAACACCCATATGCAACCAACATGCTTTTGTCCTTTAGGCAATGGTACAAGATCCCATGTATCATTACTTTTCAAATTTGTGATTTCTTCTTCCATAGAAATCTTCTAGGATTCTGCATCATTCATACCTAATGCCTCTTCTTCAGATTTTGATTAATCCACATTAGTATTAAAAGAAAAAATACATCTCCAATCATCAGGTGAATACCTTTCAGGTGGTTCTCTATGTCTTGTAGACCTTCAAACAAGCTGATTTGGAGGTTCTTCCTCCTCTTTTGAAGATTCAGAGCTAGACGATCTCTCCTCAACTTCTTGCCTATATAGGGGCCTCAATTCAACTCTTTTAGTTGTATAAGGGAATTGAATCGCATATTCCTTTATAGTCTATTTTGGCTGCAATGTAACAAAATGAGACTTAATTTCTCTAAAAAAAACACTTCTACTATGAATTACCTTTTGTTCAATAGGGTCCCAAATCTTGTATCCTTTCACACCATAGCTATACCTTATGAGAAAACATTTCACAGCCTTTTTCTCCAGCTTTTTTTGTTTCTCTTTTGGCACATGTGCATATGCCTCAACCAAAAACTCTAAGATGTCTCAATGAAGGCTTGTGACCCGACCATGCTTCCATAGGTGTTTTATCAACAAGAGTTGATGTAGGAGATCTGTTAATCGGGTAGAAACTAGTGGTAATAGCTTCAACCTAAAAAAATTGTTCTAGACTAGCACCACTCAACATACTCCTAGCCTTCTCCATCAGTGTCCCATTCATTTTTTCGGCAAATCCATTATGTTGTGGAGAATAGGGATTTTTTTCTGTCTATTAATGCCATACTCTTTATAAAGTCTATCAAAATCATTAGAGAAAAATTCATCGTCATTATCAGTCCTCAAACATTTAATTTTCTTTCCAATCTGCAACTGAACCATTGCTTTAAATTATTTAAATCACTTGAAAACTTCAAATCTACTCTTTAGAAAATATACACATCTCCTTCTACTAAAATCATCAATATATGAAACATGATACATAGATTTTCCAATTGAAGGAACATCTATAGGACTAAACACATCAGAATGAATAAGATCCAAAATACCACAAGTTTTTTGAGAACTCGAGTAAAATTGAACGCGGTTTTGTTTTCCATAAATGCAATGTTCACAAAAATCAAAGTCAAGATTAAAATCATTCAAACCTTCAACAAGGTTTTTATTTTTCAAGGTCCTTAGACCCTTTTCTCCAATGTGGCCAAACCTCTGGTGCCATAACATAGTCTTCTCTATAGGTAATTTTTCTTAAAAATAAAGAGCACCCTTAGGTACCAAAAATCCATTTCCCTCTGCTGAAGGTGAAACCCTCAAATCTTCCATAAATTTACTTTTTATAGAAGTGATATCCCACTCAACAATGTATGTGTCTACCTTATACAAAATGTTGAACCTGACACCTCTAGCAATTACCATAGGACCCTTAATCATCTTACATCATGCTTTAAAACAGACTACCTGCACACCTGCATCTATCAATTTGCTCATAGATACCATATTTTGTTTTAATCTAGGGATATGCAACATGCCATTAGTCCTTTTTATTCTACCATCAGAAAACCTGAATCTAACTTTACCTTGACCAACAATATCTAAATGTGAATCATCACCCAAGTACACATTACCTCTATTAAATTTTTCATATTCAGAAAACCAATCTCTAGTGGTACTCATATGAATAGATGCACCCAAGTCAATTAACTAGGAATCATTACCTACATGAGTCGCCAAAGTTGCAATGAATGCATCACCATCATCGTTCTTGGACTCAAAATCAGATTCAAACTTTTTATTTTTCTTATTCTTTTCTTCTTTGTAGTCATTATGGATGTGACCTAGTTTACCATAATTCCAACAAAGGACTTTGGGATTTCCAGGAGATTTTGATCTCCCTCTTTATTTGGACTTATCACATTTCTTGTTCTTCTTGCCTTTCTCCTTTGGTCTTCCATGAACAGTTAGGGATTCCTTTGAATTAAGTGACACCTTCCTCCACATCTTCATACTTCAAAATAATAGAAGTACTACCAATAGCCATAACAAGATAATCCCATCAATCAGGAAAAGAACAAAGCAAGATCTAACATTTCTCCTCTTTGTTCATCTCAACACCAAAAAATACTAATTGAGCCATCAACATATTCAATGCTTCCAAGTGGTCTACAATTCATCCACCCTCTTCCACCTTCAAGGAATACAATTTCTTTCTCAAGAAAATATGATTTAATAAATATTTTTCTTGATACATTTCATCAAGCTTAGTCTATAGCTTCTTTGCAGAGTTTTCTTCATGGACATTGATCAAAATAGAGTATGCCAAGCACAGTTTGATTAGTCCCTTGTCTTTTTGATCCATAACATCATACTAAGATGCCACAGTAGGATCTGAGGGCCTTTGGACATTCACATCAACAAAATCCCATAGATCTCGATCTATTAGTAGATCTTCCATCTTCATCTTCCACATCTCAAAATTTGTTCCATTAAATTTCTCCACCTTTATTTTTCTTGATGAACTTGCCATCTAAAAATTCCTACAACAAGATCAAAATGTGCCTTCTGCACAAGCTCTCACTCAAATCAGGATTTGTTCAAAAAAACCAACAACCCACAACTGAAACCAAAGGTGATCAAGATTTAACACCACTTGTAAGGAAATTAAGTAACAAAATAACTTCCTACACTTGCCTTTTGAGGAGGGTAATACAAAAACTTTTACAGATCATCACAATAGTTACTGAAACTTAACAAAAATACTCATAAATAATATTCATACTACAACACAATGATTTACTTGGGGAAAACCCTTTCGGGAGAAAAACCCCACACTCCAAAAGCCGCCCAATATATTATTAAGCAATGAAAAAAATATTACAATATGCTTGTAGAGCAAAATCTTCATAGGATTACCACTAATTAGAGATTCAAAGGTATCTCAATAGCCATAAAACTCTTACACACAACCTCTATCTCACACACCTCACATAAAGGAGATACAATACAAGAAACTATCAAATGGTATTAGAAACCCATGGGCTAAATCTATCCAATAAGGTGTAGCTGACCTTATCACGCTTCTATATGCCCTATGATGTATGTCCCTCCCTTTAACAACTAATTTATGTGTCCTATGTATTTTAAATTTCCTATTTTAGGAGTACAAACTTTTATAGGCCATAACTTGAGAACTGTGTGTCCTATTGACAAACCATTTGAAGCCCCCAAAAGCTCACCAAGTTATCTATTTCCTTGTAAGATGCTACACCACTTACACCCACTTTTCAAGTAATTTCAAGGCCTCTAAAGTCCTCAAAATAAAATTCAAATCTTTCATTACACCCCTCCAAAATAGAAAATTTAATATCTTCAAAATTATATGTGATCTTGTGACGTAACTTTACCAGAATGATTATCTAGCCAACTAGAAGCTTCAAGGAGAATTTCACACCATTGCATGCTCTAATTAAAACTTACTATAAATAGTAACCTCATGTAAATGCAAGGTTGAGACACCATTTTCCCAACATTATATATCCTAAACCCTATATTAGATAGATAGATAAAGAGAGAGAAATGGAGAGAGTGGATGAAAGGAAATGAAGACATGGATAGAGTGATGGATCTTGGTAAGGAGGAGAGAGAGAGAGAGAGTAAATAAAGGGAGAGGGGTAAGGTGGATGATTTAGATAGATATAGAGGGAGAGAGAGGTGAGAGACCTAGATAGGGAGATAATGAGAAGTGACATAGATAGAGGGTAATATAGAGAGCTGGGTAATGATACAATGATGGAAAATTAGAGAGGTAGAGAGGGAGGAGGGGAGAAACCTAAAGAAGAGAGAGAGAGAGAGAGAGAGAGAGAGATTATCATCTTGAGAATGGAGAGAGAGAAAAAGAGAGGGAGAGATATAATAAGAGAGAGTAGGGTAGGGAGATAGATATGAGGGTAAGGAGGGAAGGGGAATGGAAATTGAGATAGGATGAAAGGAAGGGAGAGACCTAGAGAGGGGAGACAGAGATGAGAGAGAAGAGAGAGGGAGAGTGAGGAAGATGGAGAGATAGAAAAAATTATCAATACAACCAATACCCTAAACCCTATTTACCCTAAACTATGTACCATTAACTATGTACCCTATACCCCAAACCTTATATCCTACAACTTATTATCTAAATCCTATACAAGGGAGGGAGAGGTGATGAATAGAGAGGGGAGGGAGAGAGAATAGGAGAGCAATAAGAATAAAGAGAAAGAGGTAAAAGGACAAATCTTGATGGAATGGAGGGAACTTGCATATATTTTTTTTTTGTTTTACTTTCAATGATCCATGTTCACTTTTGCATGTGTAAAAGGATGACAAATTGCTGATTGATAGTACCACAGTCTGAAAATATAGTCTTCTCATTGGTTTTGATTGGTGTAAATTCAACCAAGGTGTTTGAATGGTTTTGTAAATGAAGAAAGGGATGTGTGAGGGACCCCTTGGCATGATCCAAGTGTTAAGTGATCAAGGAAGCTAATCCACTCATAAGGATTTATGATTGTCCCATAAATTACTTAGTGACTGGTGCAGTTGACAATGTTATGGAATTTCCCTTGTTTCCTAGATTGAGTGAGTGTGGTTGAGAGATGGTGTGTGTGGGGTTTCTTTTATGTGTAACAAGTGTTAACAAGATTGACAAACACTGTAAATGAATAAACATTGACTATCCCAAAGTAGCAGTGACTGTCTTTGTTGACAGTGTACATGAACTAGTGTTTGCATGGATGAGTGTTGGTTGGTTTTTGGTAGTTGGAGTTTGGAGAGATTTTGGGGGCACACTATTGAGTACCTAGAAGCCTTTGAATACATTGAGTTGAATGGAGAAATCCCTAAACTATTGGCTTTCCTAAAGTACACGACTATCCTAAAACATATCAAGACTATCCTAATAAGCAGTGTGTTGATTGTGAATGAAGGGTAACCATATTGGGTTTCTTGGGTAGGTATAGATTCAAGAGTAGAAGTGTTGTGAAGCTCTGATTGTTGCCGAGGTTCATTGAGTTATGAGAGTTCTTTACATGTTGAAAGTGGAGGTTGGAAACCTAGTGAAGGGATGGTGTTGGTCAAGAGGCTACAAAGAGTGTTGTTTAAGAATGATGCTAAAGGGATTATGTATGAGAACCAACATGTTGTGAATACCTATTTGAGTATGTAATTGGTGGGTGTAGAGAGAGAGAGTCTATGTGTGAAGAATGTTTCTTGAGGGTATGAAGACTTTGTGAGTAAACCCTAGCCTTGTGAAGGCTTTGTGAATAAGTGAAGCTTGTTGCCTACTGATTTAGGTAAGTTGGGAGAAATAAATCTCCCTAATTTGATTTTGGTGTGGATTCTCTGCATCACAATATCACCTATTTATACAATTTATCAACCTTGAAAACAAGGTCAGCTAAAACCTGAACTCATAATTACAAAATTACATCAAATGATACAAAGGTCGACCACCAGATGAATACAATGATATATATGACATAACATGGACCTAAATAAAATCTCCAAACACGCAACACCACCATAAATCTCTCCAAGATCAACCACAACACGCTACACCACCAAGAAAATCGCATAACATGAAGAACATCACCAGTTCAACAAAATCACCAAAAAATCGCACAATGATTAATGTAGATAATCAAGACAAATAGGACACAATTAGGAAACAACACCAAGAATGTTATAATCATCAATAATAGCTATACTAACACCACTTATCAAATCTTAATCTGTTAATGTCTGAAACTCAAGAACACAAACAACAACCACAAAGAAAGATAACTTGTAGAGAACCAAATCATGAACCATATGAAAAAAAGATACACAATACCATCCCAAAATATCTCCCAAAATGTCAGCTCAAGATCTGATCACACTAGAATATACTGGAGGAAATACTGAACTCTACAAAGCACTGATCAGAAAAACAAACTGCTGATGGGATCATTTGATATGAACAATTAAGCTTTTTGGATCACCAAAACCAATACCAAAATATGTAATAACATTACAAATACTCCATACACCAAGCCATGACCAGAATAAACCAATCATGAGAGTAGGAATATGTTGACATCAATGACAACAACATATCCTAGCAACAACAATGTGCAACAATCTCCCCCTTTGGCATTGATGGCAACATATGAATGTGAAAACCAATCAATGCAAAGAAAATAAAATATCTCCAACAAATTCCCCCTAAGATCAAGAAAATAAAATAGTTTTTCACATGCTTCTCCTCCCCCTTTGACAATAATGCCAAGATTCTCAAAACGGAAAACCAAACCAACAGACTACTCCACCAGAGGAGCAACACCAACTCATCAATCTGGACAAAAGGATAAGACTATGAAGTCTAGTGGATTGATGAAAATCAACATCTAGTTCTCATCAAGAGGGGTGGATACCCCTAACTTGTCTCTCAAATAGACAAATGTATCTGCAGGCAAAGGCTTAGTGAAAATATCAGCAATTTGTTCCTTTGTAGATACATACTCAAACTTTGCTTCCTTTTCACCTAATTTATCTCTCAAGAAATGATATTTGATTGACACATATTTAGTCTTTGAATGTTTCTCCTGATGGACTTGTAAAGAACTAAGACGGGGGGGGATGAATCAGTGACACCAAAAATAGTACTACTTTAAACACGGACCGATAGATAAACTTAACAAGTTTGTTAAAAAATATGCATGCAATCAAAAAGATATAACAACATCCACAATAAGTAAAACATCTACGATAACACAAGTGTTTAT
Source organism: Cryptomeria japonica (assembly GCF_030272615.1). NCBI lineage: Eukaryota > Viridiplantae > Streptophyta > Pinopsida > Cupressales > Cupressaceae > Cryptomeria > Cryptomeria japonica. Next base: position 717,429,020 of record NC_081409.1, on the reverse strand, counting down.
ACGTGGAAAACCCAAATAGGTAAAAACCACGGTGAGATGGGACTCACAAGTTAACTATCTGTAGTAATAGATAACTATTCAGTTAGGGTCTACAAAGTGCTCAGCTAGGAGCGAATCCTGTTAAAGATCCCAAAGCTTAGTTAAAAGCTATACCTTGTAAAATGTAGTACCCTGTAAGGAGTAACCTCGGTGGAGGATTTTTGAATCCAAACTAATGGATCATCTTGTTAGAGGATTTGAACAGTGAAGCTTGTTAGAGCTTACCCAATTAGGGGATTTGACTATTGCAGTGATTAGAAAACAACAAGTGATGTGATCCAGTAGTAGTACAAATTCCTTGTATAGATCATCTTCTGCACACTTAACACTTCTTTACCAACATACTCTCTAACTTAACACTTCTCCCTTCACACATAACATATCACTTTCGCTCATATAAAATAATTCATTGTGATGTCAATATATAGACATTTAGATTTCATGTTGGCCTCTAGAAATCATAACACAATTACCTAGGTGCAGTGTATCTAGTCAAGTGATCATAACTCATCACAAAAATACCGCCAAATCTTGTCGATAAGGATAACACATCATGACTTGTGATAAATCATCACATAATCAATGAATACCAGTTGGAACAATCAATACTGATTGGAGTTAAACATATAAATCATTTATCCTTGATGCTCTTGTGATAATCTCTGTTGGATCCTCATGTTGATGCCGAGTTATGTATAACCACTGGTTGTCTCCATGTGTATACCAGTTGTCACCATGTACCGGTTAGATATAAACCTCTAGTATACCAGTTGTAATATAAAAAACTTTGAAGTCACACCAGTAGACAATATGAACATATGTGTGTTTATGTGTTTCATCAATGACAACATATTATGAATTCATTACAATCATCATCAAGCCAACAATCTCCCTCTTTGGCATTGATGGCAACACTTAGAAATTTTTTAGTAATACCGCTAAGTGTACTTACAAAAAAAAATTATACACATATACATATACTCCCCCTTACAACATACATTAGACAAAAATTTTCACAACACACATACGCATTTCTACTCCCCCTTTGACAACAATGTAAAATTCAAAAAGTAATATATATATATATATATATATATATAGAAAAGTTTGTATCAAAATGTTTTACATATACAAAAACTTGAAAATCTGAATTAAGATTCATGCATTCACAAGTCTCATGAAAATAACATTAAAGTCCCTCTTCAACTGTGATAAGGCATGTTTCCATGTCTCCAAAACATTCCCAGTGTACTCAAGTGTAGACATAATCTGTGTATGGAACTCTTCCATGGACTCAAGTGTACAGGTTTTTGGAGTAGCTAAAATAGCTTCTGCATTCTTGTAGGCTCTTTGCAGTATGTCCACTTCGGATGTGAGTAGACTCTTCAATTTCTTTAGTGACTAGAGTCTTTTTGCTTTCTCAAGATCATAGTTATCCAACTTGTTGTGCAAATCATCCATAGATTTGCTAAAAGAAAAAATAGAGTCTTGAAGTGGTACGTATGCATTGCATATCTTCTCTATCTCTTTCTCTATTTCAGTTCGTTTGTTATTGATATCAGAATAAAAAAATGAAACATTAGAAGTAGAAGTAAGATATTTCCCTCCTTGTTCAATAGCTTTCCTTAATAAATATTTATTAAGAGATAGAGCAATTTTTCTTTTATCAATTTCTTTCATAAGCGGCTCTCCATGCTTCTTCGTGTAACTCTTCTCAGCATAATTTTGTGCTACTTCTTCAGATGACTTAATTTGATTAGATGCATCAACAACCAATTGACCAAGTTTTCTAATAGGGGTTGTCAGATGTCTAGTAGCAGTTTCTGGTAATAGACTTGATAGAATATCTACAGCATCCCAAATGGTGTCAACTTCCATTCTTTTCTCTTTAAGTCTCTTCTTATGTGCTCTAGATTGCATGACAGTTGTAATCTTCATCATTTCAAATGCACTCATATTATGAACAATTATAGGCCTTGAGATGCCTAATGAGTCATCATCATCTTCATCAATCTGTTGTATAACTAATGTTTTTACTGGTTAAGACGATGTTACCTTAACAATTGCTTTCTCTTGTCCTTTCTATGTTTCCTGTTCAGAGATCTGACTATCAATGTTTTCATTAGATTCCTTCTGAATGTCCTGTGAAACCGGTAAGGATTGGGGTTTCTCAAGTTGTTCCTTTGCTGGTGGAATATCCACTCTTGGTTGAGTTGCCAGTTTCTCAACTAATGTAACCTGTGATTTAGTGATTTCAGGTCGATGCATATCTGGTACAATAATGTTTCCAGATGGATCAATTGTATGACTTGTTGGACAATAGTGTCAGCCTTTCTCTTGATAGGATAGGCAACATCAGCTTGTACAATTTCTTCCTCATTCATTTGAGGTGGATCAATAGTATCTTGCTCATCCTTAGAGGAATGTATAAGATCTTCCATGTGTTTGATATTATGAGCAATATGATGAGTCTCAGTCTCAACAGGTTGCACCTTTCCACTGATTAGCTTCAATCATTTTGTTTTGTAAGAAAAATGAACTTTGTACTTATCAACCAATTCATTCAACTCATCCTTTCACAAATTAGGAAAATAGTGCACAAATATATTATCTATAATTTTTTTTCCTTCTTTATTGCTTCCTCCCATTTATTCAAAAAAATAGTATACAAGGAGTTAGAGATATCCTTTTTAAGATCATGAGGTAACCTGATATAATGGCACAAATAATTGATTACATCTTGAATAATTTGTTCCTTTTCATCTTCTTTGAACGAATCAAAATGATCTTTGAAATTATCAAATCTATTTCTTCCTAATGTATCCATTGTCCTCTCAAAGGTAGTCTCAGGCTTGTAAGTAGAGATATCAAAAGGCACAGTTTCCTTTGGCACTCCCTTCACTTGCTTGGCTACTCTACCAGCTGCTTTCATTTTCTTGGGTTCCTCCTCAATGTCAGTACCTTTTAGATTCTTCTTGGAGAATTAGTTTTCGACCTCTTTTCTTTGATGCACTCTCCTTCTTTGTATAAACTTTAGGTTCTAGTTCTTTTTTTGTTTGGACACTTCATGTCACTCTTGTACTTTTCATCATCGAAGGTGCTTTCTCAGCCTTCTTCTTCTTACCTTTACCACTTTTGGTAGGAACAATATTGGTTGCAGCTTGTGCAGTCTAAACTTCAATTGTATCCAAGTTTGCCTTCTTTTTATCCTTTGGAGATGCCAATAGGTTATTGGCATAACCAATCAATAAGTCATAGTTGACCTCATAACTCATATCTTCCATTTCTTCTTCTCTAGGCTCAATTGCCTCCATCAAACAAAAATCAGTAGTAACTATGAAAATAATGTCCTTAGTAAAGTGTTTTACCACATCCTCAGGTAATCTTACTCTCAAGCTCATTTTCTTTTGAAATTCATTGAAGTATTTGTTCATTGCAACAAAAAAGTTGTTGTTCATAGCCTTGATACTGTTCTTAATCTAGGCAGATACCGGTAGATCCTTAGACCATTCAAGATCACCTATTCTCGGTAGAAAATTATGGAAATAAAAGAATAGCTTGATCAGTAACTGTCCAAATTTAAACTTTAGACTATTGTCCTTCTTGATAGACTGAAGACTTAACAATAATTGGAATAATTAGCATTTTTCAGTGATCATCTAGTAAGTAGTATGCACCGCTGCAAATGGAACACTATTTAATCTGCTAGAGTAGAATACCCGGTAGCCTATAACCATAGCTACTAACTTTACCATTGGGTCCCTGATGTTATTGATAGAAAAAGCACACCCATCAGATGTTGATCCGGTTAGAGTGTTTACTGTGTCTTTTGAAATACGCCACAGCTTAGGTACTTCACTGGTTGCATAAAAACTAGTTACAACTTGAATAGCTTCCTTGGTTATAGTATGAGTCCTTTCTAAATACATGTTTTCCCCATGAACTCGACTCAAAATAATTCAGATATGTTCTCCTTCAAAATATTCAAGAAAGTAAGATGTGTCATGAAAACCTTTTTCATAAACCCTAATATATTTTGTGACTTAACACTAATGCCTTCGCACATAACATATCACTTTCACTCATACAAAATAATTCATTGTGATGTCAATATATAGACATTTATATTTCATGTCGACCTCTAGAAATCATAACACAATTACCTAAGTGCAGTGTATTTGGTCAAGTGATCATAACTCATCACAAAAATAGCACCAAATCTTGTCGGTAAGGATAACTCATCACAACCTGTGATAACTCATCACAAAATTAATGAATGCCGATTGAAACAATCAATACCTACTAGATTTAAACATGTAAACCATTTATCCTTGATGCTCCTATGATAATCTCCACTGGATCCTCATGTTGATGTCGAGTTATGTATAACCACTGGTTGTCTCCATGTATATACCGGTTGTCACCATGTACCAGTTAGATATAAACCTCTAGTATACCAGTTGTAATATAAACAACTTTGAATTCACACCGGTAGACAATATGAATATATGTGTGTGTATGTGTTTCATCAATAACAACATATGATGAATTCATTACAATCATCACCAAGCCAACAACACCAAGTTCTTTGACATGTTAATAGCACTAGAATTATCACAATATATGATAGTAGGCTCATCATAGATAACTTTAATATCCTTCAACATTTGCTTCATCCAAAGTACTTGAGTGTAGTTACTAGCAACAACAATGTACTCAGCTTCAACAATAGATAAGGACATTGAATCTTATTTCTTACTAGCCCATAAAAGCAATTTCTTACCTAAAAAGAATGCACCACTAGAGGTACTCTTCCGGTCATCAACATCACCAGCCCAATCAGCATCAGTGTAAGCACGTAATATGAAATCATCACTCCTTAGAGACCACAAACCATAATCCACACTCCCCTTCAAGTATCTGAATATCCTCTTTACAATAGTGACATGACTCTCTTTCAGACCACCTTGATATCTAGCAGCCATGCACATAGCATGCATAATGTCTAGTCTAGTCTGAGTAAGATATAGCATTCCACCAACCATATATTTGTACAAACACTGATTAGCTTTCACAGATTCATCATTTTTAGATAATTTACAACCACTCACCAAAGGAGTTCCAACCGGTTTGGATTCATTCAACCCAAACTTCTTTACTAATTCCTTCAAATATTTAGTTTGAGATATAAAAATACCTTTTTTAGTATGTGAAATCTACAAACCTAAGAAAAATTCCATCTCTCCTATCATAGAAATCTCAAATTCTTTCTACATATCACTAACAAACTTCATACTCAAGTCATCATCTCCTCCATAGATAATATCATCAACAAAGACTTCTGAAATCAAGATGTTATCATTCTCAATCTTAAAATACAGATTATTGTCAGCAGTACCTTTATTAAATCCTATTTTCAACAAGTACTTATCCAATCTAGCATACCAATCTCTAGGGGCTTGTTTCAATCCATATAGAGCTTTCTTCAGTTTGTATACCATGTCCCTATCATTTGATAATGAAAATCCATTACGTTTCTCAATGCAGACTTCTTCCTCAAGATCACCATTTAAAAAAGATGACTTGACATCCATCTGATATACCTTGAAATATTTATAGGTAGCATATGCAAGCAATAGTCTAGCAACTTCAAGTCTAGCTATTGGAACAAGAGTCTCCTCATAATCAATTCCTTCTTTTTGTGAATATCCTTTGCATACCAATCTTCCTTTATTTCTAACAACTTCACCAACTTCATTCAATTTATTCATGAACACCCATTTAGTACTAATCACATTCTTATCTTTAGGTCTTGGCACAAGCTCCCATGTGTTATTCTTTTCAATCTGATTCAACTATTCTTCCATAGCTCTCATCCCATTTTCATCTTTAGGTTCAATTTTAGAAATCAAACATAACTCCTTACTAGCTAGCCTTCTTCTAGTCATCACACTTTTATTTTTATCACCAATTAATCTGATTTTTAGAGTGATTCAATCTTACATACTGTAGTGTCATAAAATTGTGACCCTATCAATTTTTGACTGTATTAGGGTCCTCACGCACACGATTTTGAATCCTCTAGCCTGATCAGATACTGAAGATTGCTTAGCCCTCATAAACAACTTCTTCCTTGGTCTCTACATCCCCCCGTCCACACTCTGCCCTAGAGAAAGGGGTAGGACAGGAATGTGGCACCACTATCCCCCCCTTGGATAGGGGCATGGTACCCTTTTCCTCCCAGGATAGGGGCGTGGAACCCCTATCCCTACCCTATTTTGGGGCAGGACCCTTCCTAGGTTACATAGTTGGTTGTGCATTAGGCAGGAAACTCCACCGATGTCGGCCTATGATGAAAATCAAATCCACTAACATGTATTTAAGGGGCATTCATCCTCTCATTTGCATAAGTTAGAAGTTCAATAAGTTGAAGTTGGATAATATTGGAGTGTGTCAAGTCACATTAGAGATCAAGCATTCAAGAGCATTCTTTTCCAACAGTGAGCATTCTCAAGTCTCCCTTCAAGGCTAGGTGTTACATTCAAGTCAAGGATTCAACCAATGAAGATGAGATTGATTTCAACATTCAATTCCACACAAGCACTTCTATCAACATTGCTACCACAATCTCCCTTGAGGTGATTTACAATTCAGTCTTTCATTTACATCTACTTGCAAGTACTTTCTTTCATTACTTGGTTAATTCCAAAATTGGGTTTGACCTAAAGGCAAACCCCCAATCCCAACCCCTTTTCCACTTTTTTCTATGTGTAGGTTGTAGGTGCATAGCTGTACTTTCAGATTTGGGCTCCATTTACAGAGGTGGAAAAACCCTTTTTGTGTCTTGGATTTTTCGAACGACCATGTACATTCCCGCCATGGTCTGGGCAATTTTTCCTCAAATTGGCAAGGCAACTTCGTCTCGACATATTTTGCCAGATGTAAGTGCACAACTTCATCCCCTATTCTGATCTCAAGTTATAATGATTTCTTTGTCACTTTTGTATTACATAATTCAGTCAATTTCTTTACATTTCAAGCAAGGAAGAGGGAATCAACTTATCATTCCCAATTCATTTAGAACTCAATCTACCATCTTCGTGTGGAAAGATTGAATCTATTGAATTATCCTCTCCTCTTCCTAATGTAACATGGTGAAAAGTTTTTGAAGGGTAATCAATAGTGAGACTCTCATCTCTCTTCGAGGGAAAGGGTATTTTTCCTCTTGATCTATCATTCATCATTTTCCCACCATTACACATACCTCGAAGTCTTCTGATTGTTCTAATTTTTCAGGTTCCTACACCTCTCCACCAAGAACAACAACATCCATATTAACAGTCTCTACTGGATCATTTTGCTTCAATTCTTCAATCTAAAAAGGGATTGGAACAACATGTTGCCCATCATCATATTCACAAGCTCTAATATCTTTTTCATAGTTCTCATCAACCTTCACATTTGCACTTTCTATTATCTTTCTCAGTCTCTTGTTGTAGCACCGGTAGGATTTTCTCTTTGTTGAGTATCCCAAGAAAATTTCTTTGTCACTTCTTACATCAAACTTTCCTATATCCTCATCTCTCTTTATATAACACTTGCTACCAAATTTTTTGAAATATCTCACAGTAGCAACATGACCAAACCATAGCTCACAAGGTGTCTTACTGGTATCACCTTTAATATGTACTCGGTTGAACATGTGTAAACAATAGTGCTAACAAATTCTCTCCAATAGATCTTCAAAACATTCCCTTTAATCAACGTAGTCCTTGCAACATCCAATATTCCTTTCAACAACTCCATTCTCTTGAGGGGTTCTAGGAGTAGATAATTGTCTTCTAATCCCATGCTTCTCCCAAAATGAATCAAACTCACCAGAACAAAATTCTCCTCCTCTGTTAGATCTGAGACTTTTCACCTTTAGTCTTGTTTGAGTCTCATCTTTTTCTTTGAGTATCTTGAATTTAGGGTAAAAGTACAAAGCCGTGTCACACTTTTATAAAGAAAATTTGGCCAATCCGGATTCAACTTTCTAAAGTAAATCAATAGAAAGTGAGTTATATATTTTGAATTTTGGAATGATGTAAACTAATTAAATTTATATTCTTTTGTCTATTTTATGTTTGTAATTTTAATAAAAAATAAAAAAATTATTTGAATGCAATTTTGTATAAAAAAGCCACTATAATTTAGTTGCTAATAAATGCTAAAATTGAAGTTACACAAGCCACCACATCTTATTTAGTAAATTTTCACTTTTTTTCTTCAATTTTTTGTGTACATTGATAACTTGAATCTTTAGTGCATGGATATATTTTTTACCAATTTTTATAAATATATATTTTTCAATAAATTTGAAAAGTTGCGTGTGCTGAAATATAACTCTTTCCAATTCCCATCACCTTTTTTCTAAATTATTTATCCAAATTAGAAAATAATTATATCATCTTGACATAGATTCTTTTCTTTACTGCATCATATTTTTTTCAAAATTTATAAATAAATTTTAGTGTTTTTTGGACAAGATACTCAACCTTATATTTTAGTGTTGATGATGTACTTTCAATAAAAATAAAATATAATATATAAAAAACTAATTAAAATATTAAAAGATATATATTTTGGAAAATTCACTTATATATCTATAAAACGGTATTTTTAGATGTCAAAAAAAAAATTGTTTATAAGAGTAGGAGTTGTTGAAACATCGAGATTATTTAATTTTATTTTTTCTGGTAATTAGGCACAAAGGTTTTAAATATACATTTAGTAGACACTTCCAATTGGAAAATTTGTAATCCATATATAACTTAGCTATAATGAATCTATATAGACCATATGTTTGACTAAAATTAATTTTTAGTTAGAATTACTTAAATTCACTTGTGCTGATAAGTTGGCCTGAAACGTGACACAATTTTGTGCTTTTACCCTTTATCTAATGTTTCTAATTTCTCCTTCAAAAATACAACCCACATCATCTTGAAATAATCATCAATTAGCAACATAAAATATTTGTCACCCTGCACACTTCTAACATTTATAGGTCCACACAAGTCAATATGCACAAGATCTAGAAATCCATCAAATGCATGTTGTTTTCTCTTGAAAGAAGTTCTTGTTTTCTTACCCAACTAACATTGTTTACATACCAGATTAACAGGCTTAACAATTTTAGGTAGAGCTCTAACAACTTGAATAGAACTGATCTTAAGGATTGAATCAAAGTTAACATGACACATTCTCCTATTCCACAACCAACTTTTATCAATCTGAGCAATCAAACAACTTTTCTCGCCAGCATTTAAATGAAAGATATTACCTTCAATATTAGTTCCAGATGAAATCTCTATACCAAAGGCATTTATAATCTTACATTTACCATTCTTGAATTGCAAATTATAACCTTTGTCAACCATCTGTCGAACACTCAAAATATTTTTCTTAGAACCTTCAACATATAGAACATCATCAATATTATGCTTACCATGAAAGGAAATAGAACCTCTACCACGAATCACACAAGCTTTGTAATCTCTAAATCTTACTGTTCCACCATCATACCTTTCCATACTCACAAATTTTTTTTTATCACCATTCATATGATGTGAACAACCACTTCGAATCACCAATTCATCTTTTTCTTTAACTTTAATAGCCAAAGCTTTCTCCTCAATAGTGCATCTTGTGGAATCAACAAGTACCGGTCCATCTTATTTGATAGAAATAAATACAACTTCATCTCATTCTAATTCTTCATCTGGAATACCTTCATCAGTAGCATAGTAAAAGTTCTTCTGATGCTTGTACTTTCGGTTAGCCTTGTAATGCTTATCATACTTCTCATTCTTTGTATATCTATAATTTCTATCATGCTTATCAAATTTTTCATGCCTATTATATTTATTCATCCTCTCCGGGCACCTAGAAGCAAAATGTCCTACCTTATTGCAAAAGAAACATGTTTCAAGGGAAATTTTCCATCATACTTACCAGCTCCTTTAGGAAAATCTCTGGGCAATCAATGCTTCAAGCTCATCCAATTCTCTTTCTTTCTCTTCCATCTCTCTACTCTCTCTTTCATATTTGGACATTTTGTATTCATAAGGATCATATATCTGCTTTCCAGATATAGATGCTCTAAATGTTGTCTTAGACATTCCATGTGATTCACCAAACTTTCTTAGTTCAAATGCAACAATCTTTCCAACAAATATATCTCTTGTTATAGTATTCAATCTCCGAATCTCATAAATAGCAACTACCTTATGTTTGCAAGCAGGAGGCAAAGATCTCAGCACCTTAGCAATAATTTCATCTTCTTCAAGGGTTCCACCAACACATTTGATACCTAGGAAAAGATCATTCAACTTATCCATGAAAGTATTTATGTTTTCATCTTCTCCCATCTTCACAATCTCATACTTCCCTTTCAAACTCTGTAACCTAGCAACTTTTACTTGTTCATCTCCTTCATACAAGGTTTGAAGCTTCTCCCAGATCTCAAGTGCAGTCTAAAGTCCCATTATATTAGTCATCTCTGAATCGGTCAAGGCACTCAATAATGCTTCCTTCTCTCTAATGTTATTCTCAACTTCCTAGATCTCATCAACAATAACCGGTCCATTCGGAGGAGCAAAGTAGGTATTCTTTGTAATATTCTAGTAATCATCTCCAAGACATATCAAGTGCACTTCCATTTGGTTCTTGCATATAGTATAATTACTTCCATCAATTATCAGACTCTCATTCTTAAAGATAACACCTCCAGTTGCCATCCCGGATCTCCTCAAGCGGTCAAGCTTCTTTTAGAGGATCTATCTCTGATACCAATTGTTGGAAACAACAGTGAAGGAAAATTGAGAGGGAGGGGGGGAGTGAATCAATTTTCACTGGATCTACAAACTTAACCACAAATACAAATATGATAAACTACAGAAACAACAATGATAAGGAAATTGATAGCACAACACCAAGACATTGACATGGAACACCTAGTTAAGGTAAAAACCACGGTGGGAACCTACCCACAATAAGATGATAATCTGCAATAGTATGTGAAAAATGATTACAATGGGGAATGCACATGCATTCAAGAACAAATCCTAGAGCTCACTGCTCAAAATATAATGACCCTGAAGGCTACAACCCTTAGGGAAGTCTCACTGACCTACAACAAGATTCCGATTACAATCTAGAAGGAATGAACTACAATAATAGCATCTGCAAATGCCTGATGATAGTTTCAGTTAAGCACAATTGTTTTCTCTGCAAAACCAAGCTCTCCTCAATCAAAATGCCTAAGGATGAATAAATTGTTCATAAATACACCACTCTCTAATAATGCATACACAACCTTGATACCTAAATTACATGAACATATCACCTATTTATACACTTCATCAACTTTGAAAACAAGATTGGCTAAACCCTCAACTCACAATTACAAAAGTACATCATATGATGCAAAGATCGACCACCAAACCAATATAATGATATATATGACATAAAATGGGCCTAAATCAAATCTCCAAACATGCAACACCATCAAAAATCTCGGCAAGATCAACCACAACATGCTACACCACCAGGAAAATTGCTTAACACAAAGAACATCACCGGTTCAATAAGGTCACCAAAAAAACACTCAACTATCAATGCATATTATAAAGACAAATAGGACACAATTAGGAAACACCAACAAGAATGTTAGAATCATCAGTTACAATTGTATCAACACCACATCAAATCTTCATCTGTCAACATCTGAAACTCAAGAACACTAGCAACTACCACGAAGAAAGATAACCTACAGAGCACCAAATCACGAACCATCTGAAATGAAGATACACAATACCATCCCAAAAAATGTCCCAAAATCTCACCTCAAGATCTAATCACACTGGAATATACCAGAGGAAATACTGAACTCTACAAAGCAATGATCAGAAAAACAAACTGCAGACTAGATCATTTGATATGATCAATTAATATTTTCGGATCACCAAAATCAATACAGAAAGATGCAATAACATTAGAGATACTCCATACACCAAACCATGATCACAATAAACCAATCATTGGAGCAAGAATATGTTGACATCAATGATAACAACATATCATAGTAACAACAATGTCCAATAGGGAATATATGCAGCCTCCTTCTTTCTCATATTTAATTCAATATTGTAGGATTTGAACCTTAAAAACAACGATCTTTTTTTGGTTGTCCTTATTCAATATTATAAGGTTTCTTTATGAATAATGTGCTTTGTTTGGTTATCCTAGTTGCAATGTCTGAGTAACACCTTCCTTGTAGCTGTTTGCCTCGTGATAAGAAATCTTCGCTTGGAAAAATATTTCCTTATATACATATCCTAGTTGCAGTATCATAGTAACACCTTCCTCATAGTTTCTTTCCTTGTGATAAGAAATGTTCACTTGATAAGATATATTTGCACTGATCAATCACCTTGGAATAAGAAAACTTTGCTTTGCACCTTTTTTGTAGGATGAGTGGAATTAGCATTTTACAAATTGCTAAATTATTTTGACTCCATTTTCATTCCACATAAATCACACAACACGACACAAGTTATTGTCCTGTGAGAATATACACTCCCATGGATCACCTAGCATAACACATCTTTCTAGCTAGTGGAATCCATTCTCTCTCTCTCTCTCTCTCTCTCTCTCTCTCTCTCTCTCTCTCTCTCTCTCTCTCTCTCTCTCTCTCTCTCTCTCCTCTCTCTCTCTCTCTCTCTCTCTCTCTCTCTCTCTCTCTCTCTCTCTCTCTCACACACACACACACACACACACACGCGCGCACGCGCGCGCGCACACACACACACATAGATCACCTAGTATAACACAGTTTTCTAGCTCGTGGAATCCATGCGCGCGCGCACACACACATAGATCACCTAGTATAACACAATTTTCTAGCTCGTGGAATCCATGTTTCCTTTCTCCTTCCCCATGAACTCATAGCATAACGTAACTTACTAGTCATTGGATCATAATTCATCACTTGATGCATGATCTTTCTCTTTCCATGCAACCACTTGTGCTTTTGTAATAATATTTCTAGAATGATACTTTCAACTAAGACATTTTCATGATTGAGATCTCTTCAACTAGTTCACTTGAAGCCTTTTTTTAGTACTAACCCTTTTTTGTCTATCTTTTTTCCTTTAGTTGACTTTTTTTCTTTTTATTTGTTTCTATCTTGTCTAGTGTGTCCTTGTATGTAATTATGTGAGTTAAGATCCTAATCATGGTGGCTTTTTCCCTTGAATTTAGTGTTGTCTTATCTCTTCATAATCTTTCTCCCAGTTTCTCATCTCTCTATCTCTCTCATTCTCTTTTACTTTACCATGAGTATGTTCATAGGTTCATAGTCCGACTAAAGTTTGGGCTATATGTAGTACCGTAAATTGTAACCTTATGCAATTTATACAATATTTTGTGCTTCTTCCTTAGTGATGCAGCCATAACTGGTAAAAACCCTCAAAAGAGCCAACCGACTTATGCAACAAGAGAGACACAATGAAATCAGCAAGAAAATATATCAAGTTCACATAAACAGATCATATTAAAGCCTTCTAACTTCCGACAATCATCTAGTAATAATCATATTATCATCAAAGAACATCTGGTAATTAACCGGTTACATGCAGGCTTCAAGCTAGATACAATCCAACCAAGACTTTAAGAATCAACCGGATCACAACATGTGAATATCAATCCTATTATATGATTGAATGATAGAGTTCTTATTTCAACTTTGCTAGAATTTGAAATGAGAGCGGGAGTTGTATTTATATACAAATTATATGATTTTCAATTTAATTTTTGTGAAAAGTTGATAATGAAGGGTAAATTTATTCTATTTGTAAAAACAACTTTAATTCTTCAAAAGTTGATCTATAATTATCTAGATAGGGGTACCCAACAGCCTAGTCTTGAAGAAATGAACCACAAAAAAAGTCATGAATATGAAAATGCACTATGTTTATGAAAGTTGTCTAAAACTAAGAAAATCAAGCATAAATTAGGCACATCCAACAAAGTGAATCCAAACCTAGTGTGAATTTGTTAAGATGTACAATTTACAATACTAGAACATGATAAGAGATATATAGGTAGATATTAATCATACATCCATCTCACAAGTATATCTCATAAATCTAGTACTTATTCCTATAACTTCATATAGATCCTCATTTAGATATTTTTCCACAATGATTTAGCCTAGCTTCTAGATTATTAATTTCTAAATGAATGACCCCTAACCCATTTATTAGGAAACGTAGAAAGGAGGGATTCAAAAAAAAGGACAATAAAAATTTTTCCAACCATTTTGGGATCTTTCTATTAAATCTGATGGACATGATTCTAGTGTGATATGTGGACAAAGAATATTAGAGTGGCACACAAAATAGAAGAGGGCATTTTGTGTGACTTTTGAGAGCCTCAAATGAAAGGAGCTTAATGAGCACAATAAATATTTAAATTAATAAAAGGGACTACAAAATTATGTTAAAAATTACTAATGTGCTTCCATAGCAAGCAAAATGTTATCTAACTAAAATCAAGGAACATTTTTCTTAAAAATCCCTATTCTATTTTCTATGACTAAATCATAGGCAAGTTCTTCACATTGTATTGAACATAGGATTTGTGTCGAGTAGTATTTTATGAATTTTCTTAATGGCTTAATATGGAATGTTATGACCATAAGATATCCATTGCTATGCTCTATTTCTATTAGTAACATGTTTTATATTATGAGCTAAAATATTCATTTTCTATCATGCAATGATGTACCTTAATATCAAAGAAGGAATTATATTTGTTTCTTGATTTTATGTTTAAATGGTAAACACCAAATGCGGTGTATTATATTTAATTGTAGGTGCTCTTTCCTAGGCATCCCACAATTTGAGTGAGTACCTTGCATAAAAAGGGAATGTTTTGTGAGAATTATTTTATTTCTTATTGTCCAAATTGATTCCAGGTTTTTTATGAGTAGTCTGAGTGGATTGAATAAAGTTTATAAAAAATACATATCATGAATACTTATGATAAAGACTAGAGACAACAAACCGAGAATAAAAAATACAACTAAAAAACAAAGCATCACATAAAACATAGGGGCACTGAGATATATAACCCCAATACTCCACCATCTAGTTTAGCATGTTTTACTAGGTAGAAGAAGAAACAACCTTTTTTCCTTTTCTCGTGTTGCTATCTCTAGGCTTTGGCACCTTTTTCTTCTTTTTCCTATTAATCTTCCTTCCTATATTAACAACTCTCATTATAAACCACCACATTAAATTTCTATTATCTTGACCAAATTTTCTATACATGTCTCTCTGGCCTTAGAATTTACTCAAGCTATTCCTCTCACACTCGATACAATTTTTAGGAGTCTTTAGCTTCCCCACAAAGACTCCAAGGTCTTCAACATCCCCTGCCAACACCTACCAAGTCTAAGAAATTTTGTTATCATTAGTTACTCCCTTGTTAGCGATTTCATCATCTTCCTTTTCACCATAGTGTTTGTAAAATATTTATCCTTTCTAGAGCTTCTTGGGGTTGAGTTTCATAGGGTAGATAATGTTAGAAGAAATATTTAGGGCTTAAATTTAGAGGTTTATCATTGGTTTCCTCACTGTCTTTAGTGGCTTCTTTATTGAAAGTGGAGTCCTTTCAGTGTGCATCACTTTCTTTCTCTATAGGTTTTTTTCCAAGAGTAGTGACAATATTTTATATGGTAGTGAGCTTAGCCAATCTAGTGAACCTCCTATCTACAAAGGATGTGATGATTTCATCCTTGACAACACACCCCATCTTAAATTTCTATGGCAGGGTAAGGTTCGGGAGAAAAATTCAGGCTATTCTCAAGGGATTTTTGAATAGTTTTTTATTTAGCAAAAATTGTCTTTTTTTAGTTATAAGGGTGTTGAGAGATTGTTTTCTCTTTTTTAGGTATTGGTTTTGGATCAATATCAACAAAAAGTGGTGAGTTGATGCAACTTAATCTTAATTTTTGTCTACTTGAGGAGTAGAGAAGGGAATTTCATGGGGATATGGCTATGAAGGTAGAAGGAGCATCATTTCTGAAAGAAATTTTTCATTTGGAACCCCCAATGAGGGAAGAGTTCAAGTCTTGACTTGGTGAGGTAGTGGCATGGGGAAGAGTATTGTTTAAGATAGGGGGATTCCACAAAATGATTGTAAATAGCATAAATTAGGCATTGGTGCAAAGGTAGATAGACACCATTAGACTTGCACATTTATCCATTTAAAAAATAGACAAATTGGAAAACTAACTAATATTTGGTGCACCTTAAATGGTTGAGTAAGAGAAAGTTATGCACATGAACTGTTAGAAATATTCATTCAAGTGTGAATTATTTTATCAAATGCTAGCTAAATAACCCCCAGGGAGGAGGTAGGTTTTCTTTGTTGGAGTTATTTTGATGTTGTTTCATTCTTTCTCCTCTTTCTAGAAACATGGAAATGCAGTCTTTGTAAACATGTTTCTAACTAAGGTGTGGCACCTTCTCACCGTTATAACTTAGCCTTGTTACTTGTGCAATTATACTTTAGAAACCTCTATGCTAATTCTCCCCACTTTCACTCTTTCATTTCTTCAATTGTTCATGAATTGAGATGAAACCTCTTTGTCCTCTCGTTTCATGAATTTAAAGAAAGGGGTAATGTTAGCTCTCTCAAAGATTTCCCACACATGGGTATTCTTATTTAGTTTAACCAAAGTCATGGGTTCTACTCTCAATCTCTCATCCCCCATGACGACAACTCTATAGCTCTCAGAAATGAAAACCTGACAACACCTGGGACCCATAAGAGAAACAAAATCAAATTTTAGTAGATCTTTTTGGAAGGATTTCCATATTTAATTGATAATCTATCATAGCAGTATTTATATTCTCCTCTTTAATTCCCTCATGTTTTCTATCACCTCACACCTTTAGTATATTTCTCGGTGAGGAGGTTGTATCTTTAACAAAATCCATCAGCCCACTATAAATCATGATGATATAAATAATAACAACACCTTTCAAGGTATAAATTGAAATAATTCCCTATATAGTTATTAATATTTTCTTACCTATCATTACTTGAGATATGTTTTGTAGTCACACAAATTTGTCTAGTCTAATTAAATGAATATTTGCTATTTATTTGATTAAAAATCCACTAGCTATCAGTTAATTAAATTAATATTTAATTAATTCTTCTTCAAAACATTCTCCTATTAATTAAATAAATTATTCAATTTATTTTAATTAATTCATTAAACCAAATTCACAATCAATTAAATGAATAAATCTTATTCATTCAATTTAATCCTCTTTTCCTCTTTTAAATAAATTAAATAAAAGATTTATTTAAATCATTTATCACCCCCCACTTGTATTTTCCTACAAATGCAACTTGCACCCATCTATTGAAATAAATGAATTTTATTTTAATTAAAATCCTATTTTCCCTCACCCACCAAATCCACTTGCACTCCTAAACCCCCTTCTAGATTCTTCTAACCCCTTCCTAATTAACCTAATCCATCCCCTAATTATTGTCACATTCCTAAACAACCTGGAGTCACTTCTCAAAGACTCCAAAGTCTTTGAAAAGAAATTAATGCTTTATGTGTTCAACAAACTAACTTCTAAAGTCTTCCAAACCAATAATGGCTCTTACATGACCATTTATGACTAGTACATAACCATTTATGGTTAATTCAACTTGCACTCTTGTGTCTCCTCAAGCATTTATTGCTTTGACCATGGTTATCCCATTAACCCTTGCACAAGAATTTATCCATTAGATAAAAGCATTATTCTTTGAATAATGAATTTATTCACTCAACCCAACCTTGACCTTAACTCCCAAGTTAACTCTCAGGTCATGTCAAGCATTTAATGCTTATTCCCTCTCCTCTCAACCCCTCTCATGTTGACACTTTTCATCTTGGGATTGGGTTGAAAGCCCTCACATAGATCAATATCATTCAATCCTGACCCTTGTTGAGATTACTCAATCTCAACCATCCATTGCTCCATTTTTCCTATAAATAGAACCCATTTCTTCATAATCCAGATCCTGAAAACTTGTATGCATTTAATCTATAGTGAATTTTAGAGAGAGCATTTAGCATAAATCACATATATTGTCATTTTGGACTAAAATAAATCTTAGTTCTTTTTCATAATATATCTAATTAGTTTGTTTTACACTTGCATAGCATAAGTTTGAGATAATCTACAATCTTGAAATAATTCCCTATATATTTAATAATATTTTCTTACCTATCATTACTTGAGATATGTTTTATTAGAGTGGCAATATTCTCATCATTTCCCCAATAGTTCCAATCATTAAATTTTAGACTTTCATTTGTCACAACATCTACTAGCTTATACCCTTCTCTATAGGCATGTTACCCAATAGGGTCTAGGGGATATTAAAATCTACTATCTTCAATATAATTTCTTATTTTCCAAGGGGGTAACATCAGTGATTTAATAAGATCCATAAAAAAATTAGAGTCTCCATTAATATGGTCCCTTTTTGAAACTGATGCATGGTGGTCCTCTTTAGACTGCACCATAGAGCTATAGCCTCAACCTCATTATTGGTCTTGGTCTTGACATTTTTGGCATAATCATCTATCAATTTTTCCTTCATCTTGTATTAGCTCATCCATCATATTCACACTTGGATTTCCTTTACTACAACCATCAAAGTTTATCTTTACCCAATCTTTGTCAAGTTTTTTCCAATAGAGGTACTGTTGGGAAAATGATGTCTCAACCTTGCATTTACATAAGGTTACTATTTATAGTAAGTTTTCATTTGAGAATGAAATGGTGCAAAATTATCCCCGAAGCTTCTGGTTGGCTAGATAAGCATTCCAGTAAAAGTTATGTCGCAAGATCACAACTAGTTTTGAAGATATTAAATTTTCCATTTTGGAGTGATCTAATGAAAGGTTTAAATTTGATTTTGAGGAATTTAGAGGCCCCAAAATTCTCTTAAAAAGTGGGTGTAAGAGGTATATAATATTATGAGGAAATAGATAACTTCAGGATCTTTTCAACGCTTCAAACAGTTCGTCAATCGGACACACGGTTCACAAGTTATGGCCTCTGAAAGTTTGTAGTCCTAAAATAGGAAATTAAATTTGTATCGGACACATAAATGAGTTGTAAAAGGGAGGGAAATGTGTTGATGTGTGTTGTAACACATCATAGAGAATCTAGAAGGGAGATATGGTCGGCTACACCTTATTGGGTGCTTTTAGCCCATAGTTTTGTAATACCGTTTTACGATTTCTTGTATTGTATCTCCTATTTATGAGGTGTGTGAGATAGAGGTTGTGTAAGAGTCTTATGGCTATTGAGTTACCTCTAAATCTTTGATTAATGGTATTCTTGCAAAGATCTTTCTCTGCAAGTATATTGTAATCTGTTTTGATTGCTAAATAATATATTGGGTGGCTTTTGGAGTGTGGGGTTTTTCTCCCGCGAGGGTTTTCCCCAAGTAAATCATTGTGTTATGGTTTGATTGGTATTATATCTATTTCTTTTTTATGTAATTGTTTTTAAGATTTGTTAAATTTTTTGCATTACCCTCCTCTCAAGGTTAGTGTAGGAGGTTGTTCCGCTACTTAACTTCCTTATAGGTATGATTTTAGATAGAAAGAAATAAGAAATAATACAAGGAGTATTCAAATGAATGAATGAAGTTAACTATCACATTGCAGACCCGGTGTTAGCATATTTACATAGGTAGAAACTTTATATGGGCACATATAACAAGTTAAAGTGGAAAAATATAGAACTCTACATAGTTATACAAGTTTCAAAAGAAAACCTATGAGGAAAATGCTCCTAAAGAAATGGGTACATCACCAATTTTAACTTTGTTAACTTATATCCTTATGCTGAATGGTAAATCAATAGTAAGAGAAAATAAGAAAACTTAGTTATAAGGTTATAGATTAGATGAATTAGATGCATTAAAGAAGAATTTAAGAAGATAGAATAAAATGAGTATCTCATGGGATAAAGAGGGCATGGAGTTGAAGATGAAACCCAACTAAATGTATAAAAAAATCACCTAGTTTAATAGTATAATAGAATGTTAATTAGAACCCATGTATTAGGAGAGGATCATGGACAAATTTTCCTACTTAGGTAGAATGATGTAGGGGAATCCAAGTAAGGATGATTGTTCATAGGGAAGCAACACACAAGGGAAAATGAGATGATAACGTTATAAGAAATTCATGAATGATTAAACCAAGGGTCATCAATCTAGTCATTGGAATTGTTGGTGGCACATTTTGAATTAAGAAATTCAATGAATTTGTTTAGTAGGTAAATTGTAATTAAAATCTATAGGTTGCATTTGATATAGTAGGTGGAATATTAGTTCCCAAAATTAATTTACATAAATTAAAGGAGAAGAATAGAGTTAATACCATTTTACTAGATGTAGAAAAAGAACTTGAGAGTTTGTGTTAGAGAATAATAGATTGATTCAAAGATTGTATGCAACATAAAAACTCCAAAATAACATCTATAAGACTAACTTATAATTTTTATCCTTATTGTATAAGAGGAATATTATATAAGGTTTATCTTTTTCAATATTTAATTAATTAATTAAAAGAATAAACAGAATTTTGTATAGGGAAAGCTTGTGACCAATCTATTATTTTTTCAAAATATAGACAATCATAAATCATATTACTCATCATGAATATAACACATCATAAAAGAAGGAGAAGTACAAGATATATATATATATATATATATATATATATATATATATATATATATATATATATATATATATATATATATATATATGAGTGCATATATATACATGCATTTGTATTTGAATAATCATATATATATGAATATAAAACTAAGAATACATAAATGTGTATAATCATTATTCTTATGATTATATACATTTATATAATCATATACATTTCTAAGTGTATATGATTATTTATATACATGCATGCATATATAATATATAAATATATGTAAATGTATATTATATGTGCATGCATATATCTTGATGCAATCATACATTATATATATATATATATATATATATGCTAAAGAAAGAGGGGAGGGGGTGAGAAAGGACACAAGAGCGGGGAAGGAGGAACGAGCCAAGGAGAGAAAGAGGAGGTCAACTTGGAGGATGATTGAGGCCATTGATGAAGGACAAAAGGGGGGGACCAAGAAGGACTTAAACCCCATCCCTCATCACTGTTGAGGTTGGTGGGGTGGTTGCTAATTTCTATGGCCTCCTTTAGTTTCCTTTTGTAGAAGTCATCCTCCTTGGAAACGATCTGAGCAATTTCCATACAAATGTGGTGTTTGGTGGAGGAGGAATGCTCAGCTAAGGCTGATTTGTGGACTTGGTCATGCTTGATGTCATCACTATGTTCTTTAAATCTAGTGTAGAAAGAGTGGCTTATTTCACCTATATAGGGAATCCCACAAGAAGAAACCACTTTGTAGACACCTAATTCTGAACGAATATCCTTGGAGTCATTAAGAGGGGAAGTCTTCTTCCTTAAGACCAAAAAGGGTTTGAAGGCCACTCAAAGACCCCTTTTTATAAGAATTTTAGAGATTCTCTGAGAGATGCCTTCAACATAAGGAAGAGAAGCACTTAGAGCAAGTGAATGATGGGAAGAATTGGAGTTGGAAATGGAATAGAAATAGGATTTGGCTTGGTTGAGGGCCTTGGATATTTGTTTGTTAGAATACCCATTCAACTTGAAGACTTCACGAAGATTGGATAACTCTTGCTTTAAGTGATCATTGTCATGAATCTGATAGGCTCTTAGGGCTAGGGTTTTTAGAACACCAACTATTTGGCTAGGGTGGTGGTGGGAAGAGGAGTGGATATAGAGATCAGTGTGCGTAGCCTTGTGGAATTAACGACAACCTCCGAGGCCGAGGAGACAACCTCTGAGGGTGCCACTAAATCTTTATTGTATTTTTGATAGTGAAGTATTATATAGGAGATGGTTTTTTATATAAAAACTATCCTCCACCTTAATAAAAGTTGAAACTTTATCATGTACTTTGACTTCATTATATTATACATAAGATGTAGTAACTAAGCATAAGATGTAGTAATTGAACATTCTATTATTATAATCTTCACCTCCCAAATACATGTTGTCTTCCACATTTCTCCACTATGAAAATCAAATCATTGTATCCCATTTACTATTATCAACATATAATAATAAAAAATATTTCTTCCACCTAATTCTTTGTATTTAATTCCTTCAAAATATGATCTTTATTATTTTCCATAAATACATAACAGAGCAATGGACACAATGGGAATGCTTCAACCATGTTCACTAAGAGAACCTTTCAGAAAATTCTCTCAAGGCATTTTGAAATAAATATAAAATGTGCTGAATTTTAAAAATCCTGATTTTAATGATCTAAGAAGCTAAAATGTGAGGAAAAATTGTGCCATCACCTAAATTCAAAATAAATTCAATAATAGATCATCCATTTTTAAGGAAAGAATGAAGATCATAACATTGCTATTAGTAATATGCAAAGACATAATACATAGTCCATTATTCCAAGAAAGTGATGATGATCATGATATTAGTATGAGAATTTGCTAAGGACATTTGTGTCCACCTTTGGAGTTCTTCATATTGGCATAGCAAGGGAAAACTTCTTTGTTTCCATATGTACCAGGAGGAACACAATTACATTTGCTACAATATATTCCACAACACCTAAGACACCGATCATGTGATGATGCCTTGGAGCATCTCCTAGTGCATTCCTTATCACAATCTGCACTTGGACAAACCATATCATCACAAATCTTATATTTACTTATAACAAACAATATTATATCTTATTTCATATGGACGACCTTCATACTCATGGGTTCTGATCTTATTGATTTTAAAGCTAGCAATCATTTATCACTTCTCTTGTGTGGATTGTGTGGATGGTGTCTAATGGGGAGATTGATAAGTTCTTTTTAATTGTGTCTATTTTTATTATCAATATTTTGGATCATGTTTAGTTATCTATCATCAGAACATGAGTCAATGATAGATTATAGAGTGTGATCTACTGATGTTAAAAATAGACACACAATCAAATTCAAAAATTAATAAAAAATTCAAATGAATTATTAAAATCTGTTAACTTTGATTGAAAAATTGTTCCACATTTTAGAGATAAACTTACTGATGGTAGAAGTCACTCCATAACCTTGTTCAGCCCCATAAGTCTGCAGTTGAACCATTATTTAAATAAATTATACAAGTTTTTCTCCAAAATACAAACTTAATCAAATAGACAGAAGAAGAAGGTGTTAGAGTAATTGGGTATTTACTTGATTAATTAAACAATATTTGTTTAATTCTTTAAGTTCCCTATTATCTTTTTACACTTAAGCTAACATTATGTGCATAATAATTAATTCTTTTATTAATTATTATGTGCAAGCCTAGGGTTTTCCCTTTTAGGATTTCTTGACCTATTAAAGGTCAATTTTCTTTTCTTTTATTCATTATGTCATTACACATTTTGGTGAATATTGAGCTCTCCTCTTTTGAGCATATTTTCCTGTGTTTTGTTCTGCAGATTGTTCTTGCTTCATTGCTTCTCCTTGTGAAAAATTGTTTTAGCTTGTAGAAGATCTTTAAGGCTCATGTGGTATTGTGTTTCTCAACTCCAACATGGTATCAAAGCATAGATTTGCAACCATCTATTCCTATTTTTGAGATTTTTTACATTGGAAATAGATCTGGGGATTCAGGCAATTTTTTTTGTATGCTTAGGGAAAAGTTTGTTTTTTTTAGCACTTTGGGCCTAAACAGACCTCACCATCGTGCTCAGAAGTCCCAAAAACCCCTATAGTCATATTAAAAATTTCTATTTTTGACTCCTAAGCATCTGGGTGACTTTTTTCTCCAAAACCAGGTCGTACGGCTCTGGCACGCAAATCAAGAAATGTTTTTTGCCTTTTTACGGCATGCAGGCCGGATTTTTTTTTTATTTTTTATTTTTAAATAAATCAAAAAGGTTAAAAAAAAGGGGCGAGAAAAAAAAGAAGTTTTAAAAAAACATTTCATTTGTCTGGGGTTGAGGGTACTACAGATCTAACAGTCCGGTCGCCGTACAGCGACAGGACCTGTCAGTCCGGCCCCTGCCGGCACTGCCCCCACCACCAGCCACTACCTAACACTGCCCCCACCGCCAGCCACCTTCCCAACATGGCCCTCGCCACCGGCTACGCCTTCCAATCACCGCTGTCGGAAAACTCCTCCGGCCTTCGCCCCACCGACCCTCCCGCCCCGCCAACACTCTTTGGTCACCACTACCAGAAAAATCTACCACCTCTGCCTGGCCCAAAATCTCCACCTCCACCTGGCTTGACCACCTCCTCCTGACATCTCCACCCTCTAGCCTTTTTGAGGGGAGGTTGGTTTTTTGGTTCTATCTTTCACATCTGGAGTCGTTTTTTGGAAAACGAATAGGCATCAGAAAGCTAATTCCGAGCTAGACGTCGTGGTGTTGGATTTTTTTTCTAACTCTGCTATTTGACTATACTTTTTTCTAATCAAAGTCGAGCCTCCTTTCTACAATTCTAGGGCCGTAGAATGGGCAAACGGACTCCGTTTTTCAAAAACGAATAGGCGTTGGAAAGATCTCAGCATGCTCTATTTAGATTTGTTATATTTTTTCTCATAATTTTCATCAGGTACATGAGATATCAGTTTGATTTTTTTTTGCTTATGCACTACTTCCTTCTCATCAGTATGTACTAGGGTTTGGGTTTATCTATTGTGGGGGGGTGTTTTTTTCTCGCTTTCTGTCATTTATATCACAAATCAAGAACACTGAAACTCTCAAAAACAAACAAACCCTTCTGCATATTCTATCTATTTTGAAAGATCACATAATAAAAAAATCAATAAGCAGGTGTAGGTGCAGAGTTTTTTATTCTCATGGCAGATCCTTTCGTTGAGTTGTTGACTTCACACAACTATCACAACTGGAAGCCCCACATCATGAGGCTTCTCAGGGCATGAGGGTTGTGGTCTTGTTTGGATGAGGTTCAGCTTGTATTGCATCATCCTATGAGCTTCTTCAGCACAAGAACAAGATGGATGAGGCCATGGGTTTGCTCTCTTTGCATGTCTCCGACAGTCTTCTATTTCACCTTGATGAGTTGCTCACTCCTTGGGCTATGTGGTTGAAGTTTTATTCTCTCTTCAGGCGGGTTAATGAGATTCAGGCATTACAGATTGAGGCAAAGTTGGTTTCTTTGTCACCTGATTCCTTTCCCACTATTGAGGATTTTTTTAACAAGTTCAAGACTACAAGATCTATTCTTCAGGGTTGTGGCAAGATCAAGACAGACACAAAGTCCATTCATTTGATTCTTTCAAAGTTTCGTGTTCACTTTCAGTTTTTTGCCTCTGCTTTTTACTCCACCATGGATGGCTTGGGTGCTCATTTCAACATGCCTACCTTTGATGTCTTTTGTGGGTGTTTGTCTTGTGAGCAGTCTCATCTTTCTTAGCTGGATAAGCTCTCAGGCTCCAAGATTAAAGCATTGGTTTCTTAGTCCTCTAAGGAGAAGGAGAAACAAAAGCATAAACCAAAGCCCAAGAAGAATTCTGCAGGTAATGAGTCTTCCTCCAAGCCACCTCCTAAGTCTGACTCTAAACCTCCATTTCCTCCAAAACAAGGGAAATCTTCACAGTCTGGTGAGTCTTCCTCCAAGACTAAGAAGAAATCAGGAGACACTTGTAGTTTTTGTGGCAAGGAAGGACATCCAGTTTCCAGGTGTTGGAAATATTTAAAGGCTTTAGAGGAAGCCATGCAGCAGCATCACATCTCCTCACCTCAGGCATCTTCTCCTTCCACAAGGAAAGGTCATGCTCTCACTGCTCAAGCTTTGACCTATGGGTCCACATGGATACTAGATTTTGGTGCTTCTCACCATATGACACACACTCAGTAGTTGGTTACTTCTCTTGCCTCTTGTGGTATTTCACAGATTGTAGTAGGTGACTCAATTCAACTTTTAGTCTTGGGTTCAGGTTTTGTCTCTTTGGATGGGGGTACTCTACAAGATGTTCTGGTTGTCCCTAACATCTCGATGAACCTCCTATCCATTTATCAGATTTACCATTTTGGCTCTGGTAAGATAGTTGAGTTCTCACCACATGATGTGGTTATTCGGGACCTCCATGACCTTGATTTGGTTGTGGCTACTGGGAGTGTTGATACTGCATCTCGTCTCTACATATTTGATGAATTTGAGCCCTCTTCAAGTATAAGTTCATCTCTTATAGGACATGCAAATTCAATGAATCAGCTTTGGCATGAGCACTTGGGCCATGTCAATTACAGATATCTTCAGCAGATGAGTACACAGGCACTTGTTCTTGGGCTCCCACAAATTTCCTACACTGATGGTGTTTGTCATGGTTGTGTGCTTGGAAAACATCATCGAGATCCCTTTCTGAAGGGAAGAGCCTCTCGTGGTTTGGCACCCTTGGAGTTGATTCACAGTGATCTTATGTCATTTCCCACTCCTTTTTTTGGGGCCAAGTATGTACTCACTTTTATTGATGACTTCTTTAGATGCACATGGGTGTACTTTCTTAAGTACAAGTCTGATGTATTTGATTCATTTTGAATCTTCAAGACATTTGTCGACAAGCATTCTGGCTATTCTATTTGGCAGATACGTACAGATAATGGCGAGGAGTATGTGAATCAGGCTTTTAGAGATTTTTGCACTGTGCATGGTTTACAACATCAGTTTATTGTTCCCTACACCCCTCATTAGAATGGCGTCGCTAAGCGCAAGAATAGAACTTTACAGGAGATGGCGAACTATATGATTTAGTCTAGGTGCATGGATTCATCTTTTTGGGTTGAGGCAGTCAATTATGCCAGCTATATTTAGAATTAGATGCCTCACAAGGCAATTCGACATATGACTCCTGAGGAGGCTTGGTCTCATGCCAAGCCTGATGTTTGTTTTTTTCGAGTGTTTGATAGTGAGGCATGGGCTTTTATTCCTGATGCTCAGAGGAAAGTCATGGAATGGAAGCATCAACCCCTCATTTTTGTTGGCTATGGTGAGGATGTTAAGGCATATAGGTTGTTTGATCCTAATTCCAGAGAGGTCATGTTTTGATAGGATGTTCAGTTTGATGAGCACCTTCCCACAGTGGATACCCCGACTCTAGTGTTTATTCCTCTACCTACTCTGCCACCTGCACCCCTTCAAGATCTTTTTGAGGATGATTTTGATGATGGTGCTAATGATCCACCATCCCCACCTCCCCTTGCACCACCTTAGATGCCCAAGTGGGCTCGCCTTACTGTTGAGGTGGCAGGTCCTATGGCCGGTGATCCTTCAGATACTCGTCGCACTTATTCTCATATTGTGGGTTCTAGTCTTTTGAGTCGTTCTATTTCAGATGATCCTCAGAAGTTTTCAAAGGCTACAGGTCACCCTAAGTGGGATTATGCTATGGAGGAGGAGTATTCTTCTTTGATGAGGAATCATACTTGGGATCTCTGTCCTCTTCCTAAGGGCAGAAAGATGGTTCAATGCCGCTGGTTGTCTCGCACTAAGTATGTTGCTGATGGTTCCATTGATAAGTACAAAGCTCATCCTGTTGCGAAGGGGTTTTAACAGGTTGAGGGTATTGACTACTTTGAGACATTTGCCCCTGTCGCCAAGATGAACTCTATTCGCTTTGTACTATCTCTTGCAGCTTCTAGGGGATGGCCTATTTTTCAAATGGATGTGAAGAGTGCCTTCTTGCATGGGGATCTACAAAAGGAAATCTACATGGAGAAACCTCAGGGATTTGTCCAGGATAGTTCTTTGGTTTGCAGACTTTGGCATTCATTATATGGTCTCAAATAGGCCCCTCAGGCTTGGTATGAGAAGATGGATTCTTTCTTGCTCTCCACTGTGTTCACCCGCAGTCATTTTGATCACACAGTGTATATTTAGCTTCTTGAGGGTGGGATCCTAATTCTTGTGCTCTATGTTGATGATCTCCTCCTCACAGGTAGCTCATCCTCTATGATTCAGCATATCCAGTGAGCCTTGATGGATCAGTTTGAGATGACAAATCTTGGTCTTCTACACTATTTCCTTGGTCTTCAGGTGATTCAGTCTTATGATGGGATCTACATTTACTAGTAGAAGTATGTTCTTGACATGCTTCGGCACTTTGGCATGCTTGATTGCAAGCCTACTCCCACTCCTTTTCAGTTAGGGGTTGTTTTGATTACTGCTTGTCCCACACCTTTAGTAGATTCTACACTTTATAGGCAGTTGGTTGGCAGTTTGTTGTACCTGACTCACATTCGTCCTGATATTTCCTTTGCGGTTGGCCTTGTCTCTCGATTCTCCCATGATCCTCATGAGAGTCATTGGCAAGCTGCCAAACATATTTTGAGGTACATTCGGGGCACTAGTACTCATGGAATTCACTACACATCAGGGGAACCTCACATTGTTAGCTACACTAACTCAGATTAGGCTTCTGATGCCACTGATCAGAGGTCTACTTCTGGCTTTATTTTCTGTCTTGGCTCTGGTCCTATCACATAGTCTTGTAAGAAGCAGACTACTCATGCATTATCATCTACAGAGGCTGAGTACTACGCTGTTGTGCTTGCTAGTCAAGAGATCTTATGGCTTTGATAGTTGATGACTGAGTTTGGTTTTCCTCCTCATAGCCCCAGTGTTCTTTGGTGTGACAATCAAAGTGCTATTCATATTTCCTGCAACTCGGTAGAGCATCAGCGGACGAAGCACATTGAGCTTCACATGTATTTCATCCGTCAGTTGATTCAGGATGGTGTTCTCATTCTGGAGTACATTCCCATTACCAAGTAGGTTGCCGACATCTTCACGAAATCTTTTGCATCGCAGTGCTATCTTCAGTTGCGCTCTATGCTTGGGGTGAAGGAAGTTGTCCTTGGGGGGACTTTCTGAGGCCTTCCTTCCTTCTTCTTCTTTCAGCATGTTCTTTAATCTCTTTTCAGAGAGGAGTTTTTTCCCACTAGGTTTTCTCCTTTTCTCCGTTTCATAGAGATTTCATTGTATTTGGGTACCTGATCAGGCCTTGTTGCCGGGACCCATCTTTCCTACTTTCAGTAGTTGTTCTAGGTTTTAGCTTCTCCTTAAGTGTAGCTTAAGGGGGGGTGTTAGAGTAATTAGGTATTTACTTGATTAATTAAACAATATTTGTTTAATTCTTTAAGTTCCCTATTATCTTCTTACACTTAAGCTAACATTAGGTGCATAATAATTAATTCTTTTATTAATTATTATGTTCAAGCCTAGGGTTTTCCCTTTTAGGATTTCTTGACCTATTAAAGGTCAATTTTATTTTCTTTGATTCATTATGTCATTACACATTTTGGTGAATATTGAGCTCTCCTGTTTTGAGCATATTTTCCTGTGTTTTGTTCTGCAAATTGTTCTTGCTTCATTGCTTCTCCTTGTGACAGATTGTTTTAGCTTGCAGAAGATCTTTAAGGCTCATGTGGTGTTGTGTTTCTCAACTCCAACAAAAGGAACATAGCTAAGAAACCATTATTACCTTTACATGCTTCGCATCATTCTCAATTATATGGGCTGATACGTTCCAAACCTATGCATCAATAACACACAATTCACATCCAAAGCAGAAGAAAACAAAACAAAAACCTAAAATAGTTTTAGAGTAGAAAAGTTGTTACCTAGACTATGAGTAGTAGGATGAGCAATACAAACATGGGAGAAGACTGGCTTAACCGGGCCATTGAAAAACAAATTATGTTTCAAACTTTCAAATGAACAAATACAACGATATCATCATAACTTCGAAATAGCTCTGTTATATAATAAAACTAAAGTGGGCATTTTTCTACATGGAAAGACAGAAACTTTGTAATCACCCAACTGATATCCAGGCCAACTTGAGTTGTTTGTTAATAATTCCATAACTTCAGCATAGGATGACCGTCACATTGTTTGTGCGGGTATCTCTATATTGTTTATTTTGGACATTTACCTTGCCACCGCATTTCATCGTAAAATACTATTCATGATTTGTGGGTTCCTCCGTTGCAATTGACATTGTTTTGTATTTATATCATAGGATTGGATGTTAATTAAGAAAAATAAATAAGATTTGGTTCTGCGTCTTTTCTAAGTATTTTCTTAACATATAATAAATGGTTTACTTTGATCAGGGTATATTCTTTTTATTGGATCTCTTTCCTCAAATCGGCCTTCGTCTTTACAGATGTAGATATGTGTAAAGCAAATGGTGATATTCTAAAGAATTATGTATACAAATTAATTAATGGTTAATACGTTGGGTAACCTTAGGGTAGATTATATTAGAATATTAAATTGTTATTTTAGTAAATTAAAAGTTAAGGGGTTAGGTAGTTAATTTTAGGAAGAATAGTGAAGGTTAAATTTAATTTCGTAGTGAGATTTATTTAGGATTAATAGTAGATATTTTTTTATCCATATTTTGTTTTGTAATAAAAGCAATTTGCAGGTCAATTCATGTCCTGTAATATTCATTCCACTCACCATGAGAATATTTCATATGGAGAGGTGATTTAATACACATGGAAGTGATCTGACAACAAAACTTGTTGTGGTCTCTAATCTATGTTGACAATCAAGGACAACTAATATTTAAAGGTGGTTTGGAGAGATTAGTAGATTGTAAGGGTTGTGTACTCCTAGGTTGACATTCGCAATTAGAATAGCTTCATATTCGTGGAAGTGTTGGAAGGAAGCACTTTTCCTCATCCAATTGTCCTTGAATATTTGATATAGAATTGGGTTCATTTTATTGTTCCAAAAGAGAGGTGTTCCTAGAATGATTCTTCTCTTTGATGCAAAGAAGTTTTTACTAAGAATTGCATCTAGTTCCTTGTCAAATGGTACACATTTAATGCCTTTATATACTAAGACAACAATAAATTATACAAAACATTTACAAGATTACCTCATATGACGAATAAAATGAGTAGGAGCCATGGAAACTTCGAATCTAATTTTTTTAATTTTGAGGACCAAATTATGTATGACATGGGTTCATGTGTAATAATTGACAAAATTTGATTTTAAATTATAGCGATCAATTCTACATGGTGCTTTATTACTTATGGTTACCTAAAGTTGAATCAAGAGAGGGGGATAATATTATTCATGTGAGGAATTGATGCAGTAGTTGTAATGGTGAAAAATTAGTGTTTCCACCATAGGAAAAAGAAACCACTAATTTTGTGACCTGGGGACCAATACAATAGGGAAAGATAGGAACTTGATAGATCTAAACCTAAGAGGTCTAAATGTTGATCAAATTCTAGGGATGTTGAATGAGCGTCTTCTTTCCCTTGAGTTGAACTGATTTGTCGAAGATATTGAAATTAGGGCAAATAGGTTGAAATTCATATAATTATGTGCAAATAGTTAACTACAGTCATCAAATCAAGCCACGAACCTGGATTTAAGGATTGTATGAGGATTCAAACCTATTCCTAGAAGAAGCTCCTGATTTGTTGGGACTATTGTGACAGCCACTCTTGTCCTTTGCACTTTTTAGACTCCAATGGGGGATCAATTCGTCTTTGTAAATAAAACTTATCCTTAAGATCGTAGCTCCATACCTACTTCCTACACAAAGAAAGAAGGGGAAATAGGTTCAAAATAGGGGTTCTCCTAATTCAAACCCCAGTTTAGGAATTAACCTTGAATGAAATATTGCAAATACTTGAAATAAAATAATGGAAAGATATACCTCAGATATGCAATGACTGATAATGATGCTTTACTTCTTTAATATAATCACATATGTATGAAATGGCATGAATATGACAAAATCCTAATCACACAAACATGCTTGTGTATGAATGTTGTAATTTGCTCCACAATGGTTGAATGAAGAATGTGTAGCCTTGAAGATCTATGAAAAATGCTTGATGATGAACAATTGAATGCTTGATTGCTTGAATGAAATTTCTAGGTATGGAGTTAAGTTGATCAAATGTCTTTATATATGATGATCTAGGACAATTACTGATTAGGCTAACCTCCAGTGGTCATATAGAGCCACCAATTTATTTTCCTGCCGGAGAAGTAGGTCCACCCCCTCCTTGAAAATTGGGCCCCAAAGAGGGAGACTAGGGCACTAGGCACTTTTGTCCAGGACTAGGGCACTAGTGATTTCATCCTCCTCAATTGGAGACTAGATTTTGGGCCAAGGGAGGAGGACACATCTTGAGAAATCACTTGGTAGGTGTATTAAGCATAAAAATTAGAGTTAAGGAACTGAACAAACCCACATAGGAGATGAGGGGGAGATGGGCTAAAGTAGGGGCATAAACATGAGGTGTAAAGTGACAATTTACGATGCTACATTTATCCCCCCACTAACGGGAGTACGATCCTATGCAAATACTTATGTTAAATTAGATGAAAGCCATGAAAGAGAGAGGAGAAAAGGAGCGCAACTGCAAGGAGTATAAGACCACTAGTTAATCTCAAGGAACTAAGCCCTCGGTCTTAGGATCTTAACTCACTCAAACACATGCAAGGGAACACAAAACCAAAAAAATAAGTCAAAAGGCACACAACACAAAAGCTAAAGACCAAAACACAAGACCTTATGTCAACTACCTAAAGAGAACTTGATATCGAAATGCTTCAACAACTGATATCATTCTTCAAAAATGTCATCTCAAGAACACAAGTAATCACATAAAAGAGAAAAGAACACATCATCCATGAACCACCAATAAAGATATGAGCTCCTGAGAAGAAGGAAAGAGAGAGCATCGATACAAGATAGATGTGTTTTTCTAGATGATCCATGAGAGGAATGATGAGAAATGGAGGGTATGTGTAGGATCATGGTGTTGCAAAACAAGCCCTTAAGTGGTAATGAAATTTCAGAAAATCAGCGTTATGCAACTTGACATGAAAATTTGAATAAGTTGTGAACACTATTTTTAAAATATGTAAGAAGAGAATATATAGAAAATTGAATGTAGTTTCTAAGCTAATAGTTGCTTTTTAGAAAAATAAAATCCTATTTGATGAAAATTTCAAATTTCAATGCAGTGGTACTAAAATTTCAAGAAAAAGATAAGAAGTAGACGTATGTCTGACCACCCTAATCACAATCAAATCATAATATTTTTTTATAATATTTATAATATAAGTATTAGACTCATGTTTGGATGTGACACATATTTTTTTTAATTTTGTATAATGTAAATAATTATTTATGAATTTTTTACTACAATTTTTCAGAAATTAAGAAACTCCTATGTCTGACCACCTTAACTTGGTCAAAACCTTATGAAGTTTTTTTTTTTAATTTTTCCCTATAGTAGATGAATCATAGGATGTGATGCATGTTTCGGATTCAAAAAATGTTATATCGTTTGAAAGTTATTAGTGATTTTCAATCAGTCTATCAATCAGGACTATTGTTAGAATTCAATTAGAAAATAAATAATAATTATTTATTAAAGTCGAAATAAGACAAGCCTTATATTGTTGGAAAGATGAGAACGTCCTTAAAAAACCCTTTTCATTTTATCAATTTTAGCTACAAAAAAAGTAATCAGCCACCAGTGTAAAGTCTGGAAAATCAAGGAATACTAAAAAACACGTTTTTTCAGTTGACTTTCCAGGCTTGTCACTTCCAAGTCAAATCCCAAAGCATTCCTGAGCCGAAACTTGAAATTTGAAAATTCTGATTTTAATAAGTAAATTCACTAACTAAATTAGCACATAATTAATCTAATGTTTATTAATATATTAATATATAATATTTTAGTATATTAATATATAATATTTTAATATATTAATTTATAAATAAATAAGTATATGATGTTAGGGAGAGGGAGAGGGAGAGCGGGGAGAGAGAGAGAGATTAGGAGAGAGAGAGAGAGAGAGAGAGAGAGAGGAAGGGAGAGAGAGGGGGGGGAAGGGAGAGAGAGATAAAGAGATTAGTGGAGAGAGAGAGAGAGATTAGGGGAGAGAGAGACATTAGGGGAGAGGGGGAGAGAGATTAAGACACCAAATTGTGTAGTTATGCATCATATGGTATCATATGACCCATTAGGACACAATATGACCCATAACGACCAAATATGGTGTCTTTAGGGGTCATATAGTGTCTTCAGGGGTCGTAGGACAACATATGACCCCTATGGATACCATAGGACCCCTTATGACACCATATGGTGTTGTTAGGGGTCATATGGTGTCCTAAGGGGTCATAGGACACAATATGACCCTTTAGGACACCATAGGACCCAAAGAGACCCAATATGGTGTCATAAGGGGTCATATTGTGTCCTAAGGGGTCATATGATGTCTTAAAGGGATCATATGACACAATATGACCCATTAGGACACAATATGACCCATATCAACCCAATATGGTGTCTTACGGAGTCATATGGTGTCCTAAGGGGTTGTAGGACATCATATGACCCTTATGGACACCATAGGACCCTTATGACACCATATGGTGTTGTTAGGTGTCATATGGTGTCCTAAGGGGTCGTAGGACATAATATGAGCCCTTAGGACACCATAGGACCCTAAACAACCCAATATGGTGTCATAACAAGTCGTATGGTGTCCTAAGGGGTCATAAGGGTTCATTGGACACCATATGACCCCTAAGGACAACATACGAGCCCTTATGACACCATATGGTGTCTTTAGGGGTCATATGGTGTCCATAGGGGTCATATGGTTTCCTAGGAGACCATATGACCCCTTAAGATAGCAAATTGTCTCGTTATGGGTCATATGGTCTCCTAAGGGGTCGTACAACACAATATGACCCCTTAGGACACTATAGGAGCCAAAGACACCCATTATGGTGTCATAAGGGGTCATATTTTGTTCTAAGAGGTCATATCATGTCTTAAAGGGGTCATATCACACAATATGACCCGTTAGGACACAATATGACCCATAACAACCCAATATGGTGTCTTAAGGGATCATATGGTGTCCTAAGGGGTCGTAGGACACCTTATGACCCCTATGGACACCATAGGAGCCCTTATGACACCATATGGCATCATATGGTGTCTCTCTCCCCTAATCTCTCTCTCTCTCTCCCTCTCCTCTCTCTCTCTCCCCTAATCTCTCTCTCCCCCTCCCTTGATGTCTCTCTCTCTCCCTCTCCCCTAATCTCTCTCTCTCTCTCTCTCTTTCTCTCTCCTAATCTCTCTCTCTCCCTCCCCCAATGTCTCTCTCTCTCTCCCTCTCCCCTAATCTCTATCTCTCACTCTCCTCCTCTCTCTCTCTCCCCCTCCCCTGATCTCTCTCTCTCTCTCTCTAAAATATGACTAATAAAATCGGATATCAGATATCCAATTTCTACCATTGCCATTAATGTGGCACCTGTTAAAAAAAGCCAGCAATGGGAAAAAAAATTGGGACCACAAATTTATATATCCGATTTTA
Source organism: Cryptomeria japonica (assembly GCF_030272615.1). Taxonomy (NCBI): domain Eukaryota; kingdom Viridiplantae; phylum Streptophyta; class Pinopsida; order Cupressales; family Cupressaceae; genus Cryptomeria; species Cryptomeria japonica. Next base: position 717,393,362 of record NC_081409.1, on the reverse strand, counting down.
TCGGATATCTAATTTTTGTAAATAGAAAAGAGCCTTGTGGGCCATTTTGTGGATTCCAATGGCCCACGGTCTGTATATTTTGTTTTTTGTCAATGATCATAGGTTTTCAGATAGGTTGAGACAAATTTGTGCTTTTGGGAGATTCTTAAAGTCAAATCTTACATTGTCAATCATTTAGGAGCATCTGTGTGGAGGTAAATGGGGAGTAGTAGTCGTCAAAAGTCTAAATGCAAAAGAAAACTTTCAAATGACCAAATTGAAGTGTATAGAGAAAGAGAGAGAGAATGTCATAGGAGGAGAAGACAAGGTATGTTAAATATTGTTAATGTTACTTCAAGTGAAGAGGAAATTGAATTTGAAAATGACAATGAGAAGGAGGAGCTTCAACAATTTTGGCACTCTAATTCTAGAGTGTCACCCAATGTTAAGGACATTTTAAAATTAAGAATCGGCAACCGAGACTGCACACTGCATCCCAAACATTTCTTGGAATCAAGCCAAACAATGTTGTACAAAAAATTTTGTGAAGTACATCCAACTTTGCAAATATCACAAAGGGCCTTTGAATCTTTGAAACCATTTTATTGTGTTCCTCTTAAGATTCGCAATACTTGTTGTTGCAAGTACCATGTGGACTTTTCAATTTACCATGAGCTTTTATGTCATATTCATTCTACGATGCATACTAATGAGATGTTGTAGGAATGTGGTGCAATGCTATTTCCAAGACCATCAAGAGACTTGCAAGATCTATTTTTATGGCCTAGAGATGATGGCTGCTATTTCTATAGAAGTGATTGTTTGAATGAGAAGTGCTCAGAATGTGGTGGGTTGTCAAAGTTTGTTTCATGTTTTCATGAGGGTAGTGAACATGAGTTTGGAAAGAATTATGTTGAGAAAAAAATATATGAGACAGTGAAATATACTTTGAAGAGTGGTGGTGAAGGCTCTAGATGCGAATTAGTCTCAAGAGAAGTGAGTATTGCTGATTTTATTTTGGATTTTAAGGAAAATCTTTTCTACAAGTATGCAAGGGACACTAATAGGTCTCAGTGGTTGGATCAATAGTTTAGGATGTGTAAGAACTCTTTCCCTATTGGCACTATTGTATTGGTGGTTGATTTTGCAGAGCACTATACATTGCAACCACAGAATGAGGTACAGTCTCAGTACTACAATTCAGTCCAGATCACTATTTTTGTTCACATTACATATAGACATGCTCCTAATAGTACAAAAGAGGACAGGAAGATAATCAGGAGTATCATTTTTATATGAGTGATGATAGATCACACTCCTCCGAGTATGTGCAACATTCTTTCAAGAATTTTTTTGAGATCTTGCATGAGAAAGATATTGCAATTGATCGATATATAATATGGTCAGATAATTGTACGAGTCAATTCAAGAATGCCTGTATGTTTTATTGGTTGAGTAGAATGCATGTAGAGATGTGTATACCTCATATTTGGTGTTTTTTTGAGGAAGGAAATGGGAAGGGGGAGCATGATGGAGGAGGTGCATGTTTGAAGAGAGCTCTAGTTAAGGAGCAATTAAGGATTTCAGGTCCAAAATTCTCTGATGCACGTTCTATTGTTGATTGGTGTAATTCGGCATTGTCACATGGAGGTACTCTTGATTCAATAGTGACCAAATTCTTTTGGTTGGTTGAGGAGGGCACAGTGGGAGATAGATTGGATTGTCAAACAATTAAAGATGCGTTCATTTCTCAGCTCAGATGCAAGTACATGGACCATTTCGACATGAGGGTTGGCTTGTTTTCGTCAGAGTTGTGTTCGGTGTGATTGGGATCAGTGTGAGTCAACTGAGTGGATTGATACATGGATTCCCCAATATCTAACTCCTTTATCTCAAACAATATCCTTGTCAAACAATGACATGGAAAGTTCACTTGAGTATGACCATCTATCAGATCTTATACAACTAGGACATGTTTTTGCAGTTGTTGCACTGCAAGGGAATGAAGAGAGATCAGAATATTGGTTGGCACGATGTATAAAGGGAAAAAAAAAGCTAACACAACCAGTGATAGATGATGACAGGTTCACATATCCTACAGGTTCAGTTGTTGTTGTGGGAACTTGGTTGCGAACATACATGATTAGAAAGAATGCCATACCTGCATTTGAAGACTATGAGAGACACAAAACCATTATAATATATTCACACCTTATTATAGCTACAAATGTCAAGTTGTTGAAGCATCAAGAAAAACCGAAGACCAAAGAGCTATGGACAGTGACTACTGTTGATCATGAAGCAATACTGGATACTCTTAAGCAAAGAGATGACCCTTCAGGCATACTTGAGTAGTAGGTCTTTAATGGTGCCTTATTTTTTTTATCATGCATTTCATTTCAAACAATGATCATTAAACCTTAATGTTCAATTTTGCTACACGTATATTAAGGATGTGTTCAAAATGCAGGTCTATTGATGAATGTTTTGTTTTGGCAACACAGTTTTTGCATGCACATAGCGGGTACACTCGATATAATCCAAAGGGACGCATTTTTGCAACATGACTTATTACCATGCTTTTGATGAGCTTTACAATTTTTGTTATTAGAGAACACTATTTGACAAATTTTGATGATATAATTATCGCAAAACCTTTATGCTCATGCAGGTCTTTTTTGATGATATACAACAGTATCACATTATGATTTATGCGTCAACATAGTGGGTTTTGTTGATATAATTCGAAGGGACGTATTTTTATAGTATATAATCCCACCTTTTCATTTATTATCATATTTTTCATTTGAAGTGATTATCATAAAGCATTTATGTTCATCCATGCATTTTATGTGTAGACTAATAATTCTTAAAAATACAGGTTCATGCTAGATCATTCATCGTTGAAAAGACCCTCTCTTGGTGATGGTACATATTCCTTTGTGCATTAATGAGATAAAATTTTGTGCATAAACATTAAGTCAAGTGAATGTATTTCTATTTAGAAATGACCGTATCTACCATCATCTTCAAACATGCAGAGAAATGCAGTGAGAAGGGCTTTAATCAACATGCATCTTTCTTCAAAGTTATGCTTGTATAATTTGCAGAGAAACTGGTAAGCCTCGTACTTATACAATCTTGTACGTCTTAAAAATGTTTCAAATCATCTATTTATAGTTTGACAAACTAATTTGTATTAAGTGTTATAATTTGTTTCTTGTAGCACATTCATTCCGCATAAAAAGGTTACTTATTTTGGTCTTCATTTATATGCCGACATTATTGTACGTAAGCTTTTCTCTTAGGACATGAAGATGTCTAATGCAGATGAAGTGGGATGTTGTATTTGTATATGAATGTGAATTGATGTAACATTGTTATGATGATATACAATGTCCATGAGAAAATTGGTTTTGTTATATTAACGATATACAATGTATCTGTACATGAGTACATTGGTGTAGTTGTGTTTAAAAAATCATGTTTGCATATCCCTTCATGGATGTCACATGCAAGTGTAATGGTAATTATGTGTATACAATACATGAAAATATTGATGATCATTATGTGTCTGCAGTGTAATGCTTGTTTATCTATATTTTTCATTGAACAAGTTAGCACCATAGATTATGAGATAGGCTTTTGTAGGGACCCCTCTTGTGGCCCCGTAGGTTCAAATAGATTGTTCACAGGTGCCACAGATTTTGAGTTAGGGCCTGTCATAGTTTGACAATTTTTAGCACTTAGTGTGCTCAAGGGATGACGTTGGTAGGTTATGACCCCGAGCATTCGACCGAGTGCAGGGGAAAAATAGGAGCATGCATAGGGTGATAATGCCTAACTAGACATGTTGGAGCTGATGGTTTGTCATCGTGATGAGTAGAACGAGAAAATGACCATGAGACAACATTCGAATGAATGAGACTAACAATTTTTTCACCAACCAAAAAATTGCTACCCTAATAAAACCACAGGGAAACTTGAAAAACTGAGATAGTATTTTGTAGGGACCCCTCTCATGGCCCCGTAGGTTCAAACAGATCATTCACAGATACCATGGATTCTGAGTTAGGGCCCATCAAAGTTTGACAATTTTTAGCACTTAGGGCACTCAAGGGATGACATCGGTAGGGCATGACCCTAAGCGTTCGACTGATTTGGGGAGAAAAATAGGAGCATGCATAGGGTAATAATGCCTAACTAGACATGTCAGAGTCAGCAGTTCATCATCGCGACAAGAAGAACAAGAAAATGGCCACGAGACAACATTCAAATGAATGAGACTGACGATTTTTTTGCCCACCGAAAAATTGCTGCCCTAATAAAACCATAGGGAAACTTGAAAAACCGAGATAGAATTTCATAGGGACCCCTCTCATGGCCCCATAGGTTCAAACCGCTCATTTGTAGGTGCCATAGATTCTGAGTCAGGGGCCGTCAAAGTTTGACAATTTTTAGCACTTAGGGTGCTCAAGGGACGACGCCGGTAGGGTATGACCCCGAGCGTTCGACCAAGTGGGGGGGGAAAATAGGATCATGCATAGGGTAATAATGTGTAACTAGACATGTCGAAGTCGACAGTTCATCATCGCAATGAGCAAAACAAGAAATTGGCCACGAGACAACATTCGAATGAATGAAACTGACGGTTTTTTCTCCAACCAAAAAATTTCTGCCCTAATAAAATAGTATGAAAAATTGAAAAACCGAGATAGGATTTTGTAGGGACCCCTCTCATGGCCCTATAGGTTCAAACCAATCATTTGCAGGTGCCATAGATTCTGAGTTAGGGCCCATCAAAGTTTGACATTTTTTAGCACTTAGGACGCTCAATGGATGACGTCGGTAGGGTATGACCTCGAGCGTTTGACCAAGTGGGGGAGAAAAATAGGACCATGCATAGGGTAATAATGCCTAACTGGACATGTCAAAGTTGACGGTTCGTCATCATGACGAGCAGAACGAGAAAACGACCACTAGACAACACTCGATTGAATGAGATTGACGATTTTTTTGCCCACTGAAAAATTGCTTCCCTAATAAAACCGTAGGAAAAATTGAAAAAATGAGAAAGTATTTTTTAGGGACCCCTCTTGTAGCCTCATAGGTTCAAACCGATCATTCGTAGGTGCCATGGATTCTGAGTTAGGGCACGTCAAAGTTTGATAATTTTTAGCACTTAGGGCACTCAAGGGACGGCGCCGGTAGGGTATGACCTCGAGCATTCGATCAAGTTGGGGGGGGGGAGGGGGAAAAATAGGACCATGCATTGGGTAATAATTCCTAACTAGACATGTCAGAGTTGATGGTTTGTCATCACGATGAGCTGAACGAGAAATTGGCCATGCGAAACATTCGCATGAATGAGATTGATGATTTTTTTGTCAACCGAAAAATTGTTGTCCTAATAAAACCGTAGGGAAACTTGAAAAACTGAGATAGGATTTTGTAGGGACCCCTCTCATGGACCCATAGATTCAAATCGATCATTCGCAGGTGCCACGGATTCTGAGTTAGGGCCCGTCAATGTTTGACAATTTTAGCACTTAGGGCGCTCAAAGGACGACGCCAGTAGGGTATGACTTAGAGCGTTCGACCGAGGTGGGGGGAAAAATAGGACCATGCATAGGGTAATAATGAATTGTATCAAGTATTATTCATTAAATGAATTGTATTGTATTGTTCATTAAATAAATTGTATTGTATTTTTCATTAAATGAATTATATTGTTCATTATACAAACAACACTTACGATGAAATAAAATGAATTGTATTGCTCAATATAAAACCATTATTAACCATTGTTAATTACTAGAATGAAAATTAAATATTTCCATGATAACACCATGCACAGATGAGCAACAATTTATATGATCGAATATCAACTTCTGTATATATGAAAATGTCAAATGATTACAAATGTATGTCCATACACAAATATGGCATAAACGCCAACTCGAACAAAATGTATGTCTAAATACGTGAATGTATGTCCATATACAAAATATACATGCCAACTAGACATGTAAGCATCCCAAAACTATCTATAACATCCTAAGCTGTTGATGGATCATCAAAATTGATCCTCTTCATCATACTGCTCAGCTCTGAAGGATCATGCACAAGAAAAACAAACCACGATTAATATTAGTTATATTATATAATTCACATTCAAAAAGATAATATAAAAATGAACTATAATTAAACTATTCATGTTTACCTCATCTCCATGTTTTCTCTTCGGCTTTGCAGGACTCTTGATGTATGTGTTCGGTAGAGGAGGTATGTTTTCAATATTTTCATACACAACCTACATATGTTCAGAAACATGACATTGATACAAGTTAGCATATAATTGTCAGTGATAATAACAAATTATATCTACTAAACACAAAATAAAATAAACACACATCTACTCGAGGCATCTCTTCTTCTTCTTCATCTTCAGGTATACTGGGTGTAGTCATCAAGGATGTAAAGCCAAGAATCCTCTGTACATATACACAACAAGTATATGAAACTATCAATCTATGTCTAGATGCTTATAATCACTATAAGTTATTGAAACTATTCATTCAATCATATTTGCATTCAATTACCTTTCCCTTGTCTCCAACTGCACTACAAGAGCCTAAATCACACTACCCCACACTTGTGCTACTTGTGCCCTACAAGAGTAAAATAAGATATACATGCAAGTTACTACATAATCTAATTAATACCAATATAAACGATGAGCATGTATGTACAATAAAATACATACGACTAGGTGTAATAATATATGTACTGTCAAGCTATTAAGGCCAAATGAAATGGTCAACAAGGTGCCCTCCTGAATCTTTCTCAACTCCTCCTTGGACATCAATTGTTAAATAGACCATGTAAATAAAAATTAGTACTTGATATTATCTAGATTATAAATATTCATTTAAAATATAACATGAATTGTGAAAATACAAATCTTACCACTATAATATCAATGCATGATGACGGTGCCTCCTCACCTCTAGCATGCGTGGACTCCCCAGGGTATGCTCCAGTCTGTGTCATAACATCTGGTGCATCATACATCTCATGCACCTCATAATCTGCACTGTCCGCAGGAGGATCAATGGGCTATCCAACTGGACCCAAGCATATGTGCCCACACATGACACAACTATGATGCACACATATGTGTGGAGCCGAGGATGATGTGTCAGCATGACTAGATGCACTGCTACCATCAAAAGTAGGCTGAGCTACTGACCCAGCCCGAGAAACCAAATGGCTACTCAAAGAGTGAATAGCCGATATGGTCCATGAAGCTACCTCACAAATGATATCTGGATGCTCCACTAGAGGTGGGGGATCAATAGGAGGATGGGGGGCATATGGGCCCTAGACTACTCTGTCTACCCCAGGTCTATTTTGGGGCATACCTAAACCCACACCCTAAAAAGATTAGATGTCAAAGTAGTTCACATGTTTGCGTAAAACAAACTCAGCATACAATTTTTTTATGAAGTAGAAGGGGACATCAAGATTGTTGTTGGGTGGTTTATCGAAAACTATCCACCAACGATCCCAAATTTTTTTCATAATACCATAATTTGTGCACCATTTAATAGAAAGTTTTTTTGGGGGGGGTCTACGGATTGACCAGTGCGTGGGTTCACAAACAATGAGGCGATATCGGCTTTCGATACCTCAAGATCCTTGATCTCCTTATATGACAAGCCATCTGCATATTGTTCCCTCATAGAATCTCGCAACAAAAGGGCAACATTGTGCTCCTTAGTCATAATTTCCATACTCTTTATGATCGACGTGAGAGGATCAAACATTGGGTTTAGACAAGGGATCCTACAATATACATCTACAATCCCCCTCAATGCATTCAAATTTTGTGCAATCAAATCCTAAATTGAGGGGGGGTTTGGCAAAGGAGGGTTTGGTGGTTGTGGTTGTGGTTGATCAATGTTTTCATTGTTATCCCCCATTTTTAACCTAATTGAATGTAAACAATTGAATTTAGTTAACAAATTTAAACAATTTTGTATTTGATTTAAAAAAACCTAGTTTCCATGAAAAAAAACATATTTTCAATGAAAAATCAAATAAACATTAAAAAAAATACAAAAATTGAATGAAAATGATTGAAAACAATAAAAATCTTGCCTTTCAATCTTTTTTTTAGTAATTCGGGCAAAACACCAGATATCGGATACAATCGGATATTGGATTTCTATAAAATTGTGTAGCCCATGGGTTAAAAATGACTCACAAGCTGTCACACTCAAAATATATTATCTCTGAAAATTATTTAAAAATAAAATTATATTATATAATATAATAATATATTATTATATTATATAATACGTATTGTATTATATTATAAAATATATAATATAATATAATAATATATTATATAATATGTATTATATAATATATATAATATAATATATTATTATATTACATAATTATATAATTATATAATATATTATTACATTATATATATTATATAATATATAATATATTACATTATATATTATATAATATATTTTTTAATTTAAAATTACAAATAAAAATTGGATATCCGATTTTATCTAATATCCGATTTGCTTAGGTAATTACCATGCCAAGGTGTACTGACACCCAGGCCATGCAAAAAGTCAACATGGATTTTCACATTTTTAGGCGAGTGGAGAAGGCTATTTTTTTCACATCACCTCTTTTTGGTCCCCCATGATCCTGCACTAACCCTAGAATGAATACAAACTCTAGATGTAATTTTCTAGGTGATCCATGTTGGGGAGGAGAGTAGGAATACTCTAGCTGTGTTTTTCTAGTTCCACTCATCCTCGTGCATGTGTGTAAGTGATGTCTAGTTTCAAGTATATAACACCCTATATAATAGTATGTTTCCTCAGGTTTTGAGCATGCATCAACATGTAAATAAGACATATAATGCAAATGCAAATGCCAAGGGACGGGTCTAGTTCTAGGAACATTTGTTTAAGATTTTGTTTTTTCTAGTTTCGAGAATGTGTAACCCCATACAAGACACATACATGCCTAGTTTTGATGATATCCCATGTAAGATTTTTTTCTCTCTGGTTTCGGTGATATGTACCCCCATCTAAGACATAGATAAAATGTTGTATCTAGTTTTGGGCATGAAGCATCTCATATAAGAGTTTTTTTTCTCTGATTTCGAGTTTGAACACCCCATTTAGGACATTCAAAAATGATATACAAAAAGATGGTACAATATAGGCTCCCCACCTTTAAGATATCAACATAGCCCTATGTTGATTTTTTAAAGAAGCAACAAACAAGGATACCTACCTTCAACACCAAGGAGATATCCTATAGGCAACAATACTCATAAATCCCAGCTAAAGAGGGAATACTCTTACAAGCAAGGATAAGATAGTTGAAAAAAAGATTTCTTGCAACAAGTGTAAATAGGATCCTTGGAGAAGAAGAGATCTTTCCTCAAAAGATAAATACCTCCTAAAGGACTTCTTGAACAAATATAACATCTTCTACCAAAAGAAGGGAAGGAGAACAAGAATACATACCTTCTCCCTATTGCTAGGTTAAAAGGATTCTTGATAAAGGATGATACACTTTTTACCCAAAGTGAAGGGGTAATTTTATAGTAGATATACACTCCCAAGTGAAAAAAAGGTTGTAGCCAAGGACATTCACCTCTTACATAAGAGATAATCCTTGGGCAAACAACAACTTCACACAAGGAATGACATCAAATCATAAACAAACCCTACTCAACAAACAAAAAGTATATCCTTGAAAGGGATTAAAAAAATAGAGAGAAATAGAAAGAAATCATTTCTACCCGAATGTAAGGACAATGAGAAGAATTACACAACCTCTAAGGGGAGATTATAAATAAGAAAATGCACAATATACACACATGAAGCAATATTCAATGTAAGAAAAAAATAATAATATATGTAAAATGCAAATATAAAGAAAAGGTAATCTTCAAAGGAATAAAGAGAGAATTTTTTTGAATGAAAGATCACATATTCATCTAAAGATAAATATTAATAATAAAGACATACCACTCTATACAAGAAAGGATATCAAATTATGAAAAATGATAGTGATATTTTAACAAAAATAAATAAGATAGAACCATATTACTACCCCAAGATGTTTGATTTTGAAAAAGCATCACCTCTTATGACAAAGAGCCCCTAATTAAGTTAACTAAAAGTGTAATAGGTTGAGGAGAAACATGAAGGGTGAGAAGAGTGCTAAGGAACCACTTTTTCACCAAGAAAGAGAGCAATATCAATGGAAAGATTTATTTGAGCCTTATTGAATCGTTCTTAAACAAATTCCTTAAATTCTTTACATTTTCCAAGAGAATGGAAATAAATACAATGAAAGAGACAATGCTCATCACATTCTTTATTCTTTTTGTTAAATTTTACGAAAGGAAAGACAACGTTCTTATCATTTTTTAATTTCCAAAACATTCTAGTTGCTAACCTTTCTTGATCATCAACAGAAATAGGCTTCATCTCTTGTGATTTAGGAGAAGGATTATTAGAAGAACATGGTTTATAATCCATTATTTTAACTATGCCTCTATCAATGAGTCCTTACATTCCATTTTGAAAATTAGGACAATCATTGGAAGTATGATCATTTGTTTGGTGATATGAGCAAAAAGGAGTATTTGAAGAAGAAGCACTTTTAGCTGAATGATAGGTATTTTGTCTTTCTAGATGATCTTTTAAGTCTTGAATCCTAAGGAGACCATCCATAGGATGATTATGATAATGTCCTAGGACTTCTATACTAGCTTGTGTAGGAGGGTTTATAGGGACTCTAATTCCTTGTTTAAATTTTCCAAGTCCTTGTCCTCTAAAACCTTGTTTTGATAAAATGTTAAAGCCACTCCTATAAGAATCTCTTAATTTAAATTGAGGAGGAACATTATAATGAGTTTCCTTTAAGTTTTTATTGTAAGTGTGTTTAGAAGGAACAAAGGGACAAGAATATGAAGAAGTAATATATTGTGGAGGAGGATTTTCATTTCTATCATCATACATATCCTATTTTATAGATTGGGAAGGGAGATCCTTATCTTCTAAGGTCTCATATTTTCTTAATGTTATGTTGGGAGATATATCATGAATAAAATGTATAACATCATCTTCTTTACATATGTCCTGATGATTAAGATAGGCTCTAGGAGAATAAGGAGGATCTAGGAAGATTGAAATACCAATATTTTGTTCTTGCCCACCTTGCGCTAGGTTATGCACATGAGAAGAAGATGGTGCCATGTTTCTCTTCAATTATTTCTCCCCATTAGATAGATCATTTATAGGAGTATTAGTATGTTCTTCATTCACATTAGATACCCTAGGAGAGGTACAAGTATTAGGTTTTCCATTAACATCTCTAGGATTGGGATCTACAAAAGATTTAATTTGATATATATATGCAATGCACTTTCCTCTAGAAATATCACAATAAAATAACATGTACCATAAATGAAATCTTTGAGATCTAGTTGTTTGAAAGGAATAAATTTGGAAATTCAAAAAATGCAATATGCCAAAGTGCTATGGATGAAAAGAAGCAATATTAAGTGAAAGAAACCATTGTCCAACACATGATTATGATAAATATAAGTGAAAAGTAAAGTAATCATATGTGAAATATCAAATAAATTAGATCTATTAAATGTCATTATTAATTTTTAAAATAAGATCTAAAAATTGAAGTGATGAATTATACAACCCACAAATCCAATTAGCCAAAATAAATTAGGGTTTTTATGAATTAAACCTCCAAATTTATATAATTTGATTAAAATGAGATCAATAAATGCAAAATTAAATTTTATAATGTTCACAAATTAAATTTGGACCAATTAACCCAAATTAGATAGTTCTTACAAGCTCAATTTTAAAATTTTAAAATTTTAAAATTAGGGTTTTTGTGAAATTAACCTCTACATTTTTAAATTTAATTGGAAATTAAATTTGTAAAAGTAAATTTGAATTTTAAATTGCATAAACACTCAAATATGAGAACATAAATCAGAATTAAAGGTTTAAGGAGTCAGCTTTACCAAAATGTAATGGTAAATAATTAGGGTTTTCACCATAGGAGGAAGAAACTACTAATTTTGTGACTTCGGGACCAATACATTAGGTAAAGATAGGAACTTGATAAATCTAAACCTAAGAGGTCTAAATGCTAATCAAATTTTAGGGATGTTGAATTAGCCTATTCTTTCCCTTGAGTTAAATTGATTTGTTGAAGATGTTGAAATTCAGGCAAATAGGCTGAAATTGATGTAATTATGTGCAAATAGTGAGCTATCTAGTCATCAAATCAAGCCATGAACATGTATATAAGGATTGTAAGAGGGTTCATACCTATTCCCAAAAGAAGCTCTTGATTTGTCTAGACTAGTTTGATAGTCGCTCTGGTCCTTCGCACTTTTCACGTACACCAATGGGAGATCGACTTGTCTTTGTAAATAAAGCTTATCTTGAAGATCACAACTCTGTACCTACTTCCTACATAGATAAAGAAGGGGAAATAGGTTGGAAATAGGTTGGAAATAGGGGTTTTCCTAAGTATTGAACCCCAGTTTAGGAATTAACCTTGAATGAAATATTGCAAATACTTGAAATAAAATAATGAAAATATATACCTCAGATTTGCAATGACTAATAATATTGAGCGCACTTTGCTTCTTGAATGTAATCACATTTGTTGTATGAAATGGCATGAACATGAAAAACCGTAATCTCACACACATGCTTGCATATGAATGTTGTAATTTTCTCCACAATGGTTGAATGAAAAATATGCAACGTTGAAGACCTCTGGAAATGCTTGATGATGAACACTTCAATGCAGCATTGAATGATACTTGATTTCTTGAATGAAATTGCTAGGTATGAATTTAAGTTGATCAAATAACTTTATATATGATGATCTAGGTTAATTTACTGATTAGGTCGACCTCTGATGGTCATATAGAGCCACCAATTTATTTTATTGCTCAATAAATAGGTTTCACCCCCTCCTTGAAAATTGGGTCCCAAAGAGGGGGACAAGGGTGCTAGGCACTCTAGTCAAGGACTAGGGTGGTGTCACCCTAGTCCTCCTAGATTGGGACCAGATTTTAGGCTAGGGGAAGAGGACACCTCTCTGGGGAATCACTTGGTAGGTGTATTAAGCATAAAAACTAGAGTTAACGCACTGAATGGATCCAAATAGGAGATGAGGGTGAGATGCACTAAAGTAGGGGCACAAACATGAGGTGTAAATTGGCTCGGTGATAATCTATAATGCTACAGGGGCATATACCTAGTTTTAAAGAAATGTCATATCAACCAAAAATAGTTGAATCTTTCTTTCCTTGCATTCAGTCTATAGTTGTCTTCACACTTTCTTGCACATTTTACCACATTATTTCTTCATGACCTATAGACCTATATTTACACTCAGCATGAGGTCATCTATGTCATATTGAAAATTCTTGTGATTTGCATTTTTCATCGCTAAGTTATCTCTCCATGAAGTTACAATCATTTTCTCTGTCGGAGAATCTAGTACCTAATTAAGACATTCTACTTGTAGACCATTCCCATTGTATGAGGATATTTGATGAAAATCATTCCAATAATTTTGGGTCATAGAGGAACCTTTCCCATGGTCTACAACACATTATCATCTTCTGCAAAGTATCATCTCATGTTTTGAGACCGACCTACATGTTTCATCATTCCTTGGGTTTTGAGACCCTTGAGGTTGATGCAAATATTTTCTTGACCAAGAGAAACATATATTTAAGATCATTTTGAAATCAATAGATAGTAATTTATTAGTTGTTCATATAGATATATCATTAGCATCTAAATTTTCCAATTCACTAGTCCATGAGACTGTGATAATGTTAGTGAGCCATTGTTATGTCATGTAATGCCTTGTGGTAGGCTCATGAGACCATTGCCATTCCACATATGAAGGCATGTGATATAATATAATATTGTATATGGTAAATGAATAATATTCTTAGTTTCTAAGAATTTTCTTATGTTATTTACACTATGTTGAACTCTATGTTGTATGGTTGGAGAGTCCTACCTGGACCCTCCATCTATAACTACACCAAGTGATATCAAAGTGTGCTTCGAGTCCTTGTAGAGAAGAGGTATTTCTTGTGGTGAACATATCGCCAACCTAAGGCAGACTGCAAGTGTTTTCAATCAATCAACGATTGTGAGGTAGTTCAGACCTTGTAACCAGATCATCGAATTCAGGCACTTGCACAAGATCCAGGGAAGAGATGTCACCAAGGAGAATAACTATTATGGTAAATACCATTGATATAATGGATTAAATGATGGATATGATGAGATAAATGAGATTCTAATTAGATATTGTAGAGGAAGATAAAAGGAGAGGCCTAAGACCTAGATAGGAAAGTGATAGTGATAATGAATTAGACCAAAACCAAATTGAATATGATTCTAGAGAAGAGGAAGAAGAATTAGATCAAATAAAGATGATGGAAGTTATTTCAAAGATTAGCAAAAGACATAATTAAAATTTAAAAGTATGTGGGAAAGTTAAACCTTGAGGAATTGATTGACATGATAAATGATATGGAGGAATACTTTGAATATGAAGAAATTCAAGATCCAGAAAGTGTGAGATTTGCAAAAACTAAGTTGAAAGGTTGTGTCATTTTATGGTGTAAAGAAGTTTAGTTGGACAGGAATAGGAGAGGAAAGGATAAAATCACAAAATGGGATAGGATGGTGACAAATTTGAAGAATAAATTCATACCTGTAGGCGAAAACATCTTTCTATTCGACTGAGACGCCTCTCTGCACTTTCACCCTGATCTCCTCCCATTTCAACCCCGAGAATACCTCAAGACCCTATCCAGGCCCCAAGATAGGACAAGACAGGGGTGTGGTGCCCCTGTCCTACCCTCTTAGGGTGGTCCTAAGATAGGTCCCTCTAGTCCTATCTGCATTTTGGGATTCCGAATCTCCTCGATGTCGGCCTTTTCTGAGATGAAATAAATTTTCTAAGGCATGTATAAAAGGGAGTCAGTCTTCTCATTTGCATAGGGGTGATACATGAAATACATGATATGCAAAATTGAAGTGAAAGGTCTTCATCAAGCATTCAAGTCTTCAAGAATCCATCAAGTCTTCTTTTTCATGCGTCTTCTTCATTCATCCATTGGAGAAACATTACAACATTCATTTGCAAGCATGTGTGTGTGTTAGTGTTTTGTCATGTTACATGCCATTTCATGCAACATTTGTGAATACATTCAAGAAGCAAAGAAATCATCATCAATCAATTGCAGATCTACAAGGTATACATTTCCATCATTTACATTTAAGCATTTGCAATTTCTTTCTTTCAAGGTTGATTCCTCAACCAAGGTTTGACTAAGGAAAACCCCTATCCACAAACCTTCTTTCCTTCTTTTCCGTCTGTAGTTTGCAGGTGCATGTTGTAATTGTAGTTGTGGACTCCATTTATAATGACAGAAAAACCCTTTTCGATAGGAGAATTTTTCAAAGGACTGTGCATAGTTTCAACATGGTCTCGATGAATTTTCTCCAAATTTGCAAGGTAGATCCGTATCAGTATGGGTATCCCAGATCCGAAGTTACAGTGCAATCCCAAACTAGAAGCTTTTTATTTTATCTATTTTATCTCTCTTTTCTACATAGTCAACAAGTCAACCTATCTATTACAAAATAGGACAAATCACATTCCAACCCTTGCAATCCACTTGGAATTCATATCCTTGTTCCCCTTGGATTTGGATCTAGTGGATTCACATCCCTGTTTTGAATGAAAAGTTTATCCCAAGTGAAAATCATCCTAGTGACTTAATTTCTCTTTCCTAGGTGGGGAGTCACTAGGGTTCAATTTTCTACTTTACATTTTGGTGAAGCCAACGTCTTACACCTTAATTTTGATTTCTTATTGTTAGATCTGAATAATTGCAATTTAAATTTTAAAATTTCATTTCCAAGTTTGATCTTTTTGCAAATTTTGATAAAAAACCTAATTTTTCATTTTGACGAAATTAAGCTTGTGAAGTGTAGCAAAATTGAAATTCAAATTTGTCTTGAAATTCTTAAAATTAAGTGGTTACAAAGAAAAACCCTAATTTTTAAGAATCTCTTATTTCCACATTTGACTACTAATTTGGCTGATCTAGATGTCTCCAAATCAGCTATTTTTTTGGATTTTGCATTAAAATCATAATTTATCATCCCTAAAAATTTCAAAAAAAGTTGGTTTGACTAAGTACACTTTACACACAGTCCCTAGGTTTTTTACTTAAATTTTCGGAGCTGAAATTAACTATATTTTTCTGCTTAAATCTAGAAAATTGGCGTACAAGTTATCAACTTTTGCAATCCTTAAGGTCAAATACAAATTCAAATTTTCACACTCTTAATGTTTTAATTAATTTTCATAAAAAGGTCCTAATTTTTAGATCTTATTTTCAAGAAAATTGAGATTTTAATTAAGTGACTTTCAATGGCAATCAATGGATTAGATTTATTTATATTTCACATATGATTACATTGTTTTTAACATACATTTATTACAATCATGTGTTGGATAATGGCGTTCTTCATTTCATGTTACTAGTTTCCATTCATAACACTTGGTCATATTGTGCTGCTAGGATTTCAAAGTCATTACCTTTTCAAATTGATCTCAAAGATTTAATGTATCATTTTTGTTGCATTATGGTGATGTTATTTACAAAATATATTTCATACATTAATCACCTTAAAGCTATTGTAGATCCCACTCCTAGAGACTCTAATCCTTATACCCCTCCTAGGGTATCTTGTGTGAATAAGAAGAGAGCTATTATATTAACCAATGATCTCTCTAAAAAAGAGAAAACATTGGAAAGTAATATGGACCCATCTTCTTCTTATCAACATACCCTTGAGCAAGAGGAGAAAAATCAAAATATTAACATTATTACATCTTTGGACCCTCCTTATTCTCCTAGGACCTATCTTCAACACCAAAACATATGTAGAGAGGATGATTGTATGCATTATATTCATGATCTTTCCCCTCACATAGAGATGAGTAAATATGAGCCTTTAGATGATGAGGATGATCATCCCAAATCTCCCAAAAAGGACAAGCATGACAAAGGAAAGAATATTATCCTTTCACATGATATTCCTTCTTCATCTACAACACCCTTCATTCCTCCTTACACATCTGGTTTCAAAGAAATTCATGACCTTATTCCACCATCTAGTCATTCGCAACATTCTTATAGTCGTGACTTTAATATAATAATAAAACAAGGTTTTAGAGGACAAGGAATTGGGAAATTTGAAAAAGGAATTTGTGTCCCTATAACCCTCCTACGCAAGCTACTACAAGAGGCCTAGGAAGAAAAACTCCTCTCTCTAAGGAGGAATTCCATAGGCTTGAAAATTTTAAGAATTGTCTTCAAAAGCAACAAATCAAAAGAGTCTGCAAGAATGCTTCTTCTTCAAAACATCCTTTCTGCTCATTTCATCAAACCCATGATCACGATGTTGAAGATTGCTCTAGTTTTCAAATCTATTCAAGATGGTATTGACAGTGGAAAAATTTGAATTGTTGATGATAAACCTTCTTCTAATAATTCTTCTCTTCCATGTCAAGAAAATAGCTTAAAACATATTTATCATACTAAAAGACTAGCAATGAGAATATATTGGAGATTGAAATATGATAAGAGAATTTCCTTTCCTCCTAAAAATTGAAACAAGAATCTTAAGCAAGTGAAAGGTGTGGAATATTGTATTTTTCATTATTCATATTCACATTCTCTTGGGAATTGTCATGGATTTAAGAAATTTGTTCAAAAGAAATATGATCATGCACACATTTCTCTTACAATAGATCTAGTTGTCTTCCTTGACATGAAAATTGTCCCTTAGCACTTCTTTTCTTTTCATGTTGCTCTTCACCCTATGACATAACTATCCAACTTAACTAGGGGCTCTTAATCATTAGTGGTGGTATTGTTTCAATTTTAATACTTTGGGGGTAGCAACATGAGGTTCATTTTCCTTATTCTTTCTATCTTTATGCATTATTCATTATTAGATCTCCTTTTTCATATAAGGTTATGTGAGCATATAATTGTTCTTGGGTTTTTCATCTTTTGTTGAAGAGGAGCATCTTTAATGAGTAATACACTTCATCTTCTTCTCTTTCTTTCATTCTCTTAGAAAACTTACCTCTTCTATGGTTTTGATTATTTACAAGTATGATATGCCCCTAGCATGGAATGGTCTCCTATGAAGTACATGTCACTTCCTTGAGTGGATTTGTTCCATTAGGAAGGAATATCACTTGAAAATTATCACCATTAGAAGATGTGTAATGTTTCTCCTTGTTCTTCTTACTTGGGGGGAAAGGATTCTACTCTTTCTTCTTTCTTTCTATCTCATTTATCATTATTTCCTTTAGAGGCTACATTTTTCATATTCGATTATCATTTCTGACAATGATATGTTCTTATGACTAATCCCTCTTGGGGAGTATGTGATTCTTTTTCTCTCTTTACTTAGAATATTACCACTTCTTGAGTCGTGCATTTTACATCTACTAATGTCTTTTCTTGCATGTGTTCATGTAAGTTCATTGTGCATTTGCTTATGTTTAATCTCTCTCTAGAAGATTGTGTAAGCTCTTCTCATTGTCTCTACACTTGGCGAGCACTAATATTGAATTCTCTCTCTCTCTCTCTCTCCCTCTCTCTCTCTAAGGATCCACTCTTTCCTATGTTATGGATGATGTGAGTTTTGTTACTTGATGTATTTCCTTGTGTGAAATAGTCATTGTTTGCTAAAGGGTTCTCTCATATAAAAGATGTGTAAGTCCTTGACTATAACCTCTTTTACAGTTGGTAACATACATCTATAATTAATTCACCCATCCACATTGGGATAACAATGAGTCATCCTTCATCAAGAATCTCTTTCACCTAGCAATAGGCAAAAGGGTTGCATTATTTTTCTATTCTATACTTTGTTCTACAAGATGCTATTTTTGTCTAAGACAACTCCTCTTGGGGTAGATGTCTTTTGAACATAGATCTCTTCTCCTCCAAGGATCTCCTTTACACTTATAGAAAGATATCTCTTTTTCAACTATCTTATCCTTGCTTGAAGAAGCATTCCCTCTCTTTCTTGGATTTATGACATTGTTGCATGATGGATATCTTCTTTGTGTCAAAGGAAGGTATCCTTGTTCTACTTTCCTTAAGCTATCAACATTGAACAGTGTTGACATCTTAGGGGGGGCACCCACACTACTCCTTTTGTACTATATTTCTCTTGTACAGTGGGTCATTATTGGAACCAGAGGACAACCTCTTAGAGAAAGATGTCGCCACTTTTCTTTTGTACAGTGGGATGTTCTCAGAACTAGAGCATAGGCTCTTAGAGTGAGATGTCACCGCTTTTCCTTTCACAGTGGGATATTCTTGGAACTAGAGGACAACCTCTTAGAGAAAGATGTCGCCAGTTTTCTTTTGTACAGTGGGATATTCTCGGAACTAGAGAATAGACTCTTAGAGAAAGATGTCACCACTTTTTTCTTATATAGTGGGATATTATCGAAACCAGAGCACAACTCTTAGAGAGAGATATTGCCACTTTTCTTTTATAAAGGGTTATTATTCTTAGAACTAGAGCACAGTCTCTTAGAGTGAGATGTCACGCCTTTCTTTACATCTGTATTATATATCTTATACAGGTTGTAGCATACTCAGGCATAGACTCCTATGAGATTCTTTGAACCTCACTTGCACACACGTGCACGAGGTTGGGTGGCACTAATGGAGTTATTACCTTCCTCCCTTACATGGATCACCTAGGCAGACTCTAGGGGCTAGTTTTCCATGTCCTTTTTCTCCATGGATGCCCTAATTCTAGGGGCGAGATGTCCATAGTTTCCTCTTTTTTTCCTTTCTTCTCATGGATCACCAAAGATTATATTCATGTCCTCTCTCTCCTTCCTCTCATTAACCCATACTTTTACTATTGATGGTTCATGGATGATATTAGCTTTTCTCTTTTATGTGATAATTGGTGTTTATGTAATGGCATTAGTCTTTGTGTCACAATTAGTTTATTGAGACATTTGTATCAAGGTCTCTTTGGCTAGTTGATGTGTGGTCTTGTGTGTTTTTTCTTTGTCATGTGTCTTTTATGATTTGTCTTGTTTTAGTTGGCCTTGTCCTTTTTGTTTTGTGTGCTCTTGTATATATCTGAGTGAGTTAAGATCCTAATATTGGGGGATTTTGCTCCTCAAGATTAGTGATGTCTTATACTCCTTGTGGTATTGCTCTATGCTTCTCATATTCATCTCTCTCTTTCTTCTACTTATCGATAGTATTGGCATAATCCATACACCCGCTAAAGTGGCGGCTAAATGTAGCGTCATAAAAATGAGACCCTTTAAATTTTAACAACATTTTATGTCCTCACCTTGGAGACAATATCTTTCTATTCGACCGAGACCCCTCTCTGCACCTTCACCCTGATCTCCTCCCTTTTCAGCCCTAAGACTGCCTCAGGACCCTATCCAGACCCCAAGATAGGGCAGGATAGGGGCGTGGCACCCTTGTCTCCCCTAGGATAGGGGCGTGGTTCCCATATCCATCCCTCTTAGGGTGGTCCGAAGATAAGTCCCTTCGGTCCTATCTGCATTTTGGGATTCAAAATGTCCCCGATCATGCCCCTATCCCTGCCTCTTAGGGTGGTCCCAAGATAGGTCCCCCCAGTCCTATCTGCATTTCAGGATTCAAAATATCCCCGATGTCAGCCTTTGGTGATATAAAATTAATTCTCCAAGGCATGTATAAAAGGGAGTTAGTCTTCTCATTTGAATAGGGGTGATACATGAAATACACGATAGGCAAAATTCAAGCAAAAGGTCTTCATCCAGAATTCATGTCTTCAAGCATCCATCAAGTCTTCTTCTTCATGTGTCTTCTTCATTCATCCATTGGAGCAACATTTCAGCATTCATTTGCAAGCATGTGTGTGTTAGCATTTTGTCATGTTACATGCCATTTCATGCAACATTTGTGATTATATTCAAGAAGCAAAGAAATCATCATCAATCAATTGCAGATCTACAAGGTATACATTTCCATCATTTACATTTAAGCATTTGCAATTACTTTCTTTCAAGGTTGATTCCTCAACCGAGGTTTGACTAAGGAAAAACCCTATCCACAACCCTTCTTCCCTTCTTTTTTGTGTGTAGGTTGCAGGTGCACAACTGTAATTGCAGGTGTGGACTATATTTGCAGAGACAAAAAAACCCTTTTTGGCGTGCAGGATTTTCAGAGGACCGTGTCCACTTTCAACACGGTCCCGATGATGTTTCTCCAAATTTGTACGATAGATCCGTATCAGTCTCAATAACCTAGATCCAAAGTTATAGCACGCTCCTGAACTGGTAGCTCTTTATTTCATCCATTGTATCTCTCTTTTCTACATAGTCAACAAGTCAACCTATCTATTACAAAAGAGGGAAAATCACATTCCAACCCTTCCAATCCAGTTTGAATTCATTGATGAATAATGATGAACAGTAAATACCCAACAGGTACTGAGAGGGGGGGGGGGGGGGTGAATCAGTACAGACAAAAATTTCTCTAACAACTTAAACTGCAAAGACTGCACTAACTGGTAAATAGCATCACCAACCTAAACCAAGATAATATAGGTAAAACACAGTGTGACTGTGAAAGTTATAAATTGGTAACACCTAGATCTTCTCACAACCTAATATCTCATCTCAACTTCAGCCACATGCTTAAGCAAGTAATACATCAGAGATATAATGACCATTGGATAAGCTTGCATTACTGCTTAACAGAAAACACTAAAACATCACATGAAAAAGCATCATACATAACACACTAATTTTTCACGTGGAAACCCAACTGGCAAAAACCATGGTGGGGATGAATACCCACAAGTTTTTTTTGAACTCTTATGAAGTTCGCTCTGTTAGGAGCCTAGTCCGGTTAAAGACTTTACAACAGGTTCTGCTAGGAACCGATCGTGCTAGGGATCACCCGGTTAAGGGATGGCTAAATACTCGGTTAGAGGTTAAAACCTTGTTAAAGGTTACCTTGTAAGAGGATTTGAAGAACTTAATGATTTTGAGTCACCCTGTTAAAGGATTTACAAAAATCCTGTTAAAGCTACCCAGTAAAGGGATTTTCCATCTGCTAAAATGGTTAGAAGTCAACAGGTAATACACTGATCTGATAAAAACACTTAATGCCAAGGCATATCTGCTTCAGTTCCTTTACATCTGCAATCACACTCTGCAAATCTCTACTTAATTCTCCGGTCTCGCAAGAATCTCCTCACATACATTCATTTGCCAACAACTTCAAATAAAAAACATCATCAACCTTATAGACAACAATTAGGTCAGTGGCCAAAACCTAAAACCCTAAGAATCTAGGTTAACAATACAGTCGGTCCAATCCTAGTCATTTAAACACATTACATAGGGTAAAACAATCTTGAACAATTCTCAAGACATTCTCCATTGTTAGTTCTTCACTGCTTCTGGAAGCTGATAACCTATCACACCCTCTCCACCGTTTACTAAGATTTTGCACATTCTCGAGGTAGATAGAATCAATCTTCTCATACAAGATCCTCAAGGAAATCCTTCACGTGCACAAGGCTGACGTGGCAACACGATCTGATCTTCATTTCAATGCTAACTCATCACAGGATGTCATCAGTCAGTTCACACAGACTTGGAATACATCAACCGGAAACCCTGAAGCTGAGAGTACCAACCGGTATTCATATCAAATGAAACCACAATACAAACTTTGCATATGCTGGTTCACACTCCAACATACCGGTTCACTTTTTGCATATACCGGTTCACACCATCATACGATTCACTTGCCAGTTTGCTTACTTCAATATACCAATTCACACTTCAGCATATTGACAACATAAATTACCATCATGTCATCAAACTCTGCACATATGCCAACAATCTCCCCCTTTGGCATTGATGGCAATACACAAAGATATCTCTACATCTTCTTCCATATTATATGTCTTCAACACTGCAGAACACTGCAAATATATTCTCTGCTTCACATTTTCTCCTCCTTTGACAACAATTCCAAAGTGGAGGCACAAGCTTCCATGTTCCACTATGCTGCTCCCCCTAAGGAGTAGCATCCTTCATCACATCAATCCTTAGAAGATTTGACAATGCAATACCTAACTGATGTGGAGCACATACCTTTAGTTCACCTCTTGAAGGGGTAACACCGCTAATTCACCTCTTAAATAAGTAAATGTAGCCTTCGGTAGAGGCTTGGTGAATATATCTGCTAACTACTCCTTACTGGAAACATGTTCCAATACAACCTCTTTGTTCTGAACTTTCTCCCTCAAGAAATGATACTTGAGCTCGAAGTGTTTGGTTCTAGCATGCAATACCGGATTCTTGGAAATATTAATTGCACTTGTGTTATCATAAAATATACTCACTGGTTCAGATACAGGGACTTTGAAACCACTTAATACATGCTTCATCCAAATTGTCTGAGTGCAATTCATAAATGCTACTACATATTCTTCTTTTGTTGTGGACTGAGAGATACAACTTGGCTTCTTGCTCATCCATGAGACTAGTCTACCACTAAGAAAGAATGCACCACCGGTTATGCTCTTCCAGTTGTCCACATCACTAGCCCAATCGACATCGATAAATACTTTGAGATTGAAATCATTATTGTATGGGTACCAAAATCCATAATCTATAGTTCCCTTCAGATATCTAAGAATACGCTTTACTGCTACCAAGTGGGATTCTCTTGGACTTTTCTGGAAATGTGCAGCAATGCCCAGTGCATGTGCTATGTCCGGTCTGCTGTGTACTACATAGTGACACTTACCAATCATTGACTAGTATTCCTTCTCATTCACCAACACTGAGTCATCTTCTTTTGACAATTTACAATTGCTCATCATCGCTATACCAACCGGTTTGCTATCGTCCATGCCAAAGGTTTTCAACACCTCTTTGACATACTTGGACTGAGTGATAAAAATACCATCTTTCATTTGTTGAATCTATAGTCCAATGAAGAACTTAATCTCTCTGATTAGTGACATCTCAAATTCCTTCTTCATTTCATCTGCAAACATGTGGCTCATCATGTCATCTCCACCAAAAATTATGTCATCAACAAACACTTCGTAGATCAGAATCTAATGTCCTTCTAACTTCAGATAGATGTTGTTGTCTTCACTTGTTCTTTCAAATCCAATCTTTATAAGATGGGAGTGTAAACGTTCATACCATGCTCTAGGTGCTTGCTTCAATCCATACAAGGCTTTATGTAGCCTACACACCATATCATTGTCTTCTGGTAGGGAAAACCCATCTGGTTGCTATATATACACTTCCTCTTCAAGTATTCCATTCAAGAATGCAGATTTTACATCCATCTGATACACTTTGAATCCCTTGAAGGTTGTAGATGCAAGTAGCATTCAAACTCCTTCCAATCTAGCTACTGGAGAAAAGGTTTCTCCATAGTCTTCTCCTTCTTCTTGAGCATATCCCTTACATACCAATCTTGCTTTGTTTCTTACCATTGTGCCATCTTCATTCATCTTGTTTCCAAAAACCCATTTGGTGCCAATAACATTTTTGTGCTCAGGTCTGGGTACCAAAGACCATGTACCATTCTTTTCGATCTGGTCAAGTTCCTCTTCCATAGCCTTAATCCAGTCTTCATCTTTGTGTGCCTCTTTAAATGTTTTGGGCTCAAATTCAAAAATCACACAAGAATTCTCTCTGACCTTTCTTCTTGTAAGTATTCCTGCATCCTTATCCCCTATTATCTGCTTTAGATCATGATGCAGCTTTACATACCTAGGAATGATCTTAGCCGATTCCTCTTGTTTTTCCTCTTCATCCTCATCTTCATCTTCATCTACATCAGCATCTACTGGTGTTGATAACTCAATGATGAACGAATAGTACCAAACCGGTACTAAGAGGGGGGGGTGAATCAGTACAGACAAAAACACAACCTAGAACCGATTTGTTAGTAGACACAGTGTATTGACAGACACCGGTCCTTAAATAGAGTACAACCGACAAAACTCAGAATGACTGAGACAAGCATATACCGGTTGACACTTATCTTCTCATACAATCTAACACTTCATTTCTATTTCACCCTAATACATGAACAAGTAATCTATCATCAAAGATGTACATATTACTACTAGATCAACATGAATCACCGTTGAACAAAAAACAATCAAAGCATCACATGAAGAAGACATCACACATGACACCCATATTTTTCGTGTGGAAACCCAACTGGGAAAAACCACGGTGGGGATGAATACCCACAAGCTTTTTGAACTCTTTAGAAGTCCGCTTTGTTAGGAGCCTTGTCCGGTTAAAGACAGATACAATAGGCTCTGTTAGGAACCGATCCGATTAGGGATCACCCGGTTAAGGGTTAAATCCTATTAAAGGTTACCTTGTTAGAGGATTTCAAGAACTCGATAGCTAAAGGATTTCAACAACTCAAAAGCTTCAAGTTACCCTGTTAAAGGATTTACAACAAGCCAGTTAAGGATACCCTGTTAAGGGATTTCACAACTATTGAAGTGGTTAGAGATCAACAGGTATAAAAATCACCTGATAATAGCACTCAATGCCAATGCAGATCCGCTTAAGCTCCTCCTCACCTTCTGCAGTTACACTCGCAGGTATCACTTCTCTCCTCTAGTCTGGCAAGAATCACGTATCACTTCTCTTGGATACACACACACAACTTTTGCCAACAACCTGAGAAAGAAACATAACATCGACCTTATAGGAGAACAGATAGGTCGATAGCATAAACCCTAAACCCTAAACCTGTTAGGTTAAGGAATTCAAACAGTTCAATCCTGACCGTTGAGCATACTGCATTAGATGCAATAGTCTTGATCCAATCTCAAGACATTCTCCATCATTCATTTTCCGTCGATTTCTTGGCGAATGATAACCCATCACGTGTTATCACCATTTACAACCTTCACACATTCTCGAGGTAGATAGGAACAATCTCCTTCATGCAAGATCCTTCACATGCATAAGGCTTACATGGCAACATGATATGTTCTTCATTACCATGCTAACTCATCACACAAAGTCACCGGTTGAGCCACACAGGCTTGGAGCACTTCAACTGGAAACCCTGAAGTTGAGACCACCAACCGGTAGTCATACACCGCTTCCATGTGTCAGTTCCCATAACCATATGTCGGTTCATCTTAAACAAACATACTGCTTCACTTTGGCACAAATGTTGGTTCTCAGTGTTATATCAGTTCTCACATATGCTGGTTCTCACCTCTTCAGCATATTGACATCAATGACAACATACAATGTCATTATATCCTCATACCGGTTCTTATACTGGTTCACATAATGCCAACAATCTCCCCCTTTGGCATTGATGGCAATATACAAAGATATCTCTCCACTTCACATCTTCTCCCCAAATTTCTGTAGATATCTTCTTCTCTTCACATCTTCTCCCCCTTTGACAACAATGCCAAAGTGGAGGCACATGCTTCCCTATTCCATTATGCTACTCCCCCTGAGAAGTAGCATCCTTCAACACATCAATCCTAAAAAGATTTGACCATGCAATACCTGACTGATGTGGAGCACATACCTTTAGTTCACCTCCTGAAGGGGCAGCACCCCTAGTTCACCTCTCAAGTGGGTAAATGTGGCCTTTGGGAGAGGCTTGGTGAATATGTCTGCTAACCGCTCCTTACTAGAAACATGTTCCAATGCAATCTCTTTGTTCTAAACCTTTTCCCTCAAGAAATGATACTTAAGCTCAAAGTGCTTGGTTCTAGAATGTAAAACCAGATTCTTTGAAATATTGATAGCACTTGTGTTATCACAGAATATGCTTACCAGTTCAGATACAGGAACTTTGAAGCCATTTAATACATGCTTCATCCAGATTGTCTGAGTGCAGTTCATGAAAGCTGCAACATACTCTGCTTCTGCTGTAGATTGAGAGATGCAACTCTGCTTCTTACTCATCCATGAGACCAGTCTACCACTGAGAAAGAATGCACCACCGGTTGTGCTCTTTCAGTCATCCACATTACCTGCCCAATCAGCATCTGTAAATACTTTCAGGTTGAAATCATTGCTATATGGGTACCACAATCCATAGTCAATTGTTCCCTTTAGATACCTAAGAATCTGCTTGACTGCAATCAAGTGGGATTCTCTTGGACTCTTCTGGAACCTTGCAGTAATGCCAACTGCATGTGCAATATCCGGTCTACTATGCACTACATAATGCAACTTACCAATCATTGATCGATATTCCTTCTCATCAACCAATGTTTAGTCATCCTCTTTGGATAGTTTACAACCAATCACCATCGGTGTACCAACCGGTTTGCTATCCTCCATGCCAAAAGTCTTCAACACCTCTTTGACATACTTGGACTGAGTGATAAAAATTATGTCTTTCATTTGCTGAATCTGCAGTCCAATGAAGAATTTAATCTCCCCTATGAGTGACATCTCAAACTCCTTCTTCATCTCATCTGCAAACTCATGACTCATCTTGTCATCTCCACCAAAGATAATATCATCAACAAATACCTCATAGATCAAAATCTGATCTCCTTCCATTTTCAAGTAGATATTACTATCTTCACTTGTTCTCTCAAATCCAATTTTCACAAGATGGGAGTGCAGACGTTCATACCATGCTCTAAGTGCCTGCTTTAGACCATATAAGGCTTTATGTATCCCACACACCATGTCACTGTCTTCTGATAGGGCAAACCCATCTGGTTGCTCTATATACACCTCCTCTTCAAGTACACCATTTAGGAATGCAAATTTTACATCCATTTGATATACTTTGAATCCTTTAAAAGCTGCATATGCAAGAAGCATACGAACTCCTTCCAATCTAGCTATAGGTGCAAAAGTTTCTCCATAGTCTTCTCCTTCTTCTTGGGCATATCCTTTACACACCAGTCTGGCTTTGTTTCTAATCACCGTGCCATCCTCACTCAGCTTATTTCTGAAAACCCATTTGGTACCAATGACATTTTTATGCTCCAGTCTGGGTACCAAAGACCATGTACCATTTTTCTCTATCTGGTTAAGTTCCTCTTCCATTGCCTTGATCCAGTCTTCATCTTTGTGTGCCTCTTTGAATGTCTTAGGCTCAAATTTAGACATCAAACATGAGATTTCTCTAACTTTTCTTCTTGTAAGGATTTCAACATCCTTATCTCCTATGATCTACTTAGGATCATGATTCAACTTGACATACCGAGGAATGGTCTTAATAGATTCCTCTTGCTTTTCTTCTTCATTCTCATCTCCATCAGTATCAGCATCTGCATCTGTCGATGTAGGAACACTGTTACTGGTACTTGGTTGACTGACAACCGGTTCCCAGAAGGTTACAACCGGTTCATTTACCGCTTGCTCACTGCTGGTTTCCTCGATTTTCTCAGAGGTTTCATCAACTCTTACATTGATACTTTCCATAATTCTATGATTCCTATTATTGAAACACTTGAGAGCTTTGCTCTTAGTGGAATACCCTAGGAATATTCCCTCATCACATTTCACATCAAATTTTCTGTGGTGTTCACTCCTCTTGATGTAACATTTGCTACCAAACACTCTAAAGTAGCTAACCATAGGTGTCTTACCGGTCCAATACTCATAGGACATTTTATCCTTACCTTTCTTGATGAGTACCCAGTTCATTGTGTAGACGGCGGTGCTCACTGCTTCTCTCCAAAAGGTGTGAGCTACCTTTCCTTGAATCAACATGGTTCTAGCTACTTCGACCACAGTATGGTTATTCCTCTCTGCTAGGCCATTCTACTATGGAGTCCAGGGGGCAGACAGTTGCCTCTTGATGCCATGTTCTTCACAATACTTGTTGAATTCACTGGAAGTGAATTCTCCTCCTTGATCAGTTCTCAGGCACTTAATCTTTTTGTCGCTTTCCTTCTCCACTAATGCTCTGAAAGCTTTGAATTTTCCAAAAGCTTTAGACTTATCTTTCAAGAATGTGACCCACATCATTCTTGAGCAGTCATCGGTGAGAATCATGAAGTACCTATCACCCTGCACACTTCTAGTTTTCATAGGACCACACAAGTTAGTATGCACAAGATCAAGCAAATTGTCAGCAGTGAAAGGTTTACCTTTAAAAGTTGAGGAAGATATTTTCCCCAATTGACACTCTCTGCACAAGGTATTATCCAGTTTTCTTAGCACCAACAACCCTCTAATTGCCTTGATCTTACTAGCCTTCACAATGTTATCAAAGTTTACATGGTAGAGTCTCCTATGCCATATCTAGCTATCATCAAATTTGGCCATAAGACATGTACTTATATTTGCATTCAACTGGAATAGGTTACCTTTGGTCTGCATGCCAATGGCCACCAGTTCACCATTCTTTCCTTTGATTCTGCACACTCCATTCTTGAATTCCAGAGTGAGACCATTGTCATTTAGCTGGGCAACACTTAGAAGATTGTGTCTGAGACTATCAACCCAATACACATTGTCAGCACTACTCTTTCCATTCAGAGAGATGGACCCTCTGCCTTTGACCATGCAAGGTGCATCATTACCAAAGCGAACCACACCACCATCATACTCTTCCAAGGATAGAAACTTGCTCCAGTCACCAGTCATATGGTGAGAACAACCACTATCAATGATCCACTCATTGGAACTATCAAACCGGGAGACAAGAGCTTTCTTGTCTGATGCATCTTCCTTGACAACAACAAACACAATATCTTCATTTTCTTCATCCTCTAATTCCTCATCTATAACACCTTCATCAACTGCCACAAGACAGTTTCTCCAGTTTCCTCCTTTGAATTTCTTAAACCTTTCCAGTTTGTCCTTGTTATCACCATTAGGATAGTTTATAGCGATATGTCCTATTTGGTTGCAAGAAAAACATTTCAAAGGAAGCTTACCTCTATATTTACCAGTTCCTTTAGGAAGTTTCTTGGCAAGAAAAGCTTCAAATTCCATTAGAAATTCCTCATCATCCATTACTCTGCCCTATCTTGTTCCATCACTGGTTCTTACATCTTTTCCTTTTCTAGATGGTACAGCAGAAGCTTTAAATGTTGATTCAGTCTTTTGAACACTGCCATCAAAACTATTTAGCTCATAGGCAGTCAGTTTTGCAATGATGGAGTCTAGGGATACCTTAGTCTTATCTATTGACCTCAACTCCTGAATAGATGTAACCCTTATTGCATAGACCGGTAATAAGGATCTCAGAACTTTGCTTACCACAATGGCATCTTCCATGGTACCACCTACACTCTTGATATCTCTGACAATAGTTTTGATTCTTATTCCATACTGTTGAATGGCCTCACCTTCAACCATCCGCATGTCTTCAAACTTCCCTCTAAGGCTTTCTTTCTTGGCTTGTTTTACATGCTCATCACCGCCATAGATATTTTCAAGAGCATCCCATACTTCTTTGGGATTTACTTTATCTTGAACATCAATAAACTCAATGTCAGATAAACTACTAATTAGGGCTTCCATGACTTGCCCATTCTCCTGCATTTCTCTCTTTTGGTCATCGGTAAGAGTACCGGTAGGGGCTACATAAGCATTCTCAACATAGCTCCAGTGTTGAGCACCCATGCTTCTGATGTATATCTTCATTCTGTCTTTCCATGTACTGAAATTATCTTTGTTGAACTTTGGACCTTCCCTCTTCATCATTTCAATAGTATCTTTTCCTCAAGCGATTAAGCTTACAACACAGAGGACTTGGAGGTTTGCTCTGATACCAATTGATAACTCAATGATGAACAAATAGTACCAAACTGGTAGTGAGAAGGGGGGTGAATCAGTACAGACAAAAACACAACCTAGAACCGGTTTGTCAGCAGACACGGTGTATTGACAGATACCGGTCCTTAAACAGAGGACAATCGGCAAAACTCAGAATGACTGAGACAAGCATATACCGGTTGACACTTATCTTCTCATACAATCTAACATTTCATTTCTATTTCACCCTAATACATGAACAAGTATTCTATCATCAAAGATGTACATATTACTACTAGATCAACATGAATCACCACTTAACAGAAAACAATCAAAGCATCACATAAAGAAGACATCACACATGACACCCATATTTTTCATGTGGAAACCCAATTGGGAAAAACCATGGTGGAGATGAATACCCACAATCTTTTTGAACTCTTTAGAAGTCCGCTCAGTTAGGAGCCTTGTCCGGTTAAAGACAGATACAATAGGTTCTATTAGGAACTGATCCGGTTAGGGATCACCTAGTTAAGGGATGGCTACAATACCTGGTTAAGGGTTAAACCGTGTCAAAGGTAACCTTGTTAGAGGATTTCAAGAACTCGATAGCTAAAGGATTTCAACAACTCAAAAGCTTCAAGTTACCCTGTTAAAGGATTTACAACAAACTGGTTAAGGCTACCCTATTAAGGGATTTCACAACTGTTGAAGTGGTTAGAGATCAACAGGTATAAAAATGACCTGATAATAGCACTCAATGCCAATGCAGATCTGCTTAAGCTCCTCCTCACCTTCTGCACTTACACTTTGCAGGTATCACTTCTCTCCTCTAGTCTGGCAAGAATCACGTATCACTTCTCTTGGATACACACACACAACTTTTGCCAACGACCTCAGAAAGAAACATAACATCGACCTTATAGGAGAACAGATAGGTCCGTAGCATAAACCCTAAACCCTAAACCTATTAGGTTAAGGAATTCAAATGGTTCAATCCTGACTATTGAGCATACTGCATTAGATGCAACAGTCTTGATCCAATCTCAAGAGATTCTCCATCGTTCATTTTCCACCGATTTCTTAGCGGCTGATAACCCATCACGTGTTATCAGTGTTTACAACCTTTGCACATTCCCGAGGTAGATAGGAACAATCTCCTTCATGCAAGATCCTTCACGCACACAAGGCTTACGTGGCAACATGATCTATTCTTCATTACCATGCTAACTCATCACACAAAGTTACCAGTTGAGCCACACAGGCTTGAAGCACTTCAACCAGAAACCCTGAAGTTGAGACCACCAACTGATAGTCATACACCGCTTCCATGTGCTAGTTCCCATAACCATATGCCAGTTCATCTTAAACAAACACACTGCTTCACTTTGGCACAAATGTCAGTTCTCAGTGTTATACCGATTCTCACATATGCCGGTTCTCACCTCTTCAGCATATTGACATCAATGACAACATACAATGTCATTATATCCTCATACCGGTTCTTATACCGGTTCACATAATGCTAACAGGTGTAGGAGCACTGTTACTTGTACTTGGTTGTTTTGCAACTGGTTCCCAGAAGGTTACACCCGATTCATCTCCTGCTCACTCGTTGCTGGTATCCTAAGGGTTCTTAGAGGTTTCATCAACTCTAACATTGATACTTTCAACAATTCTCTAAGTCCTATTGTTAAAACACTTGAGAGATTTGCTCTTGGTGGAATACCCTAGGAATATTCCCTCATCACATTTTGCATCAAACTTGCTCTGGTATTCACTTCTCTTGATATAACACTTGCTACCAAGCACTCTAAAGTAGCTTACTACTGGAGTCTTACCAGTCCAATGCTCATAAGGATTTTTATCCTTACCTTTGTTGATGAGTACCTGGTTCATAGTGTAGATTGTAGTGCTCACCACTTCTCTCCAAAAAGTGTGAGGAACCTTCCCTTGAATCAACATCATTCTGGCTACTTCAACTATAGTCTGGTTTCCTTTTTACTAGGCCATTCTGCTATGGAGTCCGGTGAGGAACCTTCCCTTGAATCAACATCATTCTGGCTACTTCAACTATAGTCCGGTTGTTCCTTTCTACTAGGCCATTCTTCTGTGGAGTCTGGGGGGCAGACAGTTGCCTCTTGATGGCATTCTCTTCATAGTACTTATTGAATTCACCAGAAGTGAACTCACCTCCTTGGTTAGTTCTAAGGCCTTTAATACTCTTACCGCTTTCCTTTTCAACTAGTGCTCTAAAAGATTTAAACTTTCCAAAAGCTTCAGACTTGTCTTTCAAGAATGTGATCCACATCATTCTAGAGCAATCATCAGTAAGAATCATAAAGTACTTATCTCCCTAAACACTCCTAGTTTTCATAGGACAACACAAATCAGTGTGCACAAGATCAAGTAGTAAATTATCTGCTGTGAAAGATTTACCTTTGAAGGTTGAGGAATACATTTTCACCAGTTGACATTATCTGCACAAAGAATTCTCTGGTTTGTTCAGCACAAGCAATCCTCTAACTTCCTTGATCTTACTGGCCTTCACAATATTATCAAAATTTACATGGCAGAGTCTCCTATGCCATATCCAACTGTCATCAAACTTAGCCATTAGACAATGACTGATATTTGTATTTAACTGAATAAGTTACCTTTAGTCTGCATACCGGTGGCCATTAGTTCACCACTCTTTCCTTTTATTTTGCACACTCCATCTTTGAATTCTAGAGTGAGTCCTTTATCATTCAGTTGGGCAACACTCAAAAGGTTATGCCTGAGACCTTCTACCCAATACACATTATTAGCACTGCTTTTTCCATTTAGGGAGATGGACCCTTTGCCTCTTACCATACATGGTGCATCATTACCAAATCCGACTACACCTCCATCATACTCTTCTAGAGATAGAAACTTCCTCCGGTCACCAGTCATGTGGTGAGAACATCCACTATCAATAATCCACTCATTAGAATTATCAAAGCGGGAGACAAGAGCCTTCTTGTCTGACACATCTTCCTTAATGGCTACAAACACTATGTCTTCTCTTTCTTCATCTTCTGATTCATCATCTGTGACACCTTCATCGACTGCAACAAGACAATTTCTCCTATTTCCTCCTTTGAACTTTTTGCACTTCTCCGATTTGTCCTTATTATCACTGTTGGGACAGTTGATAGCAATGTGTCCTATCCTATTGCAAGAAAAACATTTCAAAGGGAGCTTACCTCTATATTTTCCAGTTCCCTTAGGAAGTCTCTTGGCAAGAAGAGCTTCAAACTCCATCAAGATCTCCTCATCATCCATATCCCTGGTTTGTCTAGGTTCACTGCTGGTACCAACTTCTTTTCCCTTTCTAGATAGTGGAGCAGATGCTCTAAAGGCTGATTCAGTCTTCTGAACACTGTCATCATAAGTATTTAGCTCATATGCGGTCAACTTAGCAATGATGGAGTCTAGAGATACCTTTTTCTTATCAATAGATCTCAACTCCTGAATAGAGGCAACCCTTATTGCATAGACTGGTAACAAGGATCCCAAAACCTTGCTAACAATGGTGGGATCATCTATTGTGCCTCCTACACTCTTGATGTCTCCAACAATAGTTTTAATTCTTATCCCATATTGTTGAATGGTCTCTCCTTCAACCATCCACATGTCTTCAAATTTTCCCCTAAGGCTCTCTTCCTTAGCTTTCTTCACATGCTCATCACCACCATAGATAGTCCCCAGAGTATCCCATACATCTTTGGGATTGTCTTTGCCTTGAACATCTATAAACTCAATATCAGATAGACTGTTGATAAGAGCTTCCATGACTTGCCCATTCTCTTGAATTTCTCTTCTTTGATCATCGGTGAGAGTACTGGTAGGGACAACATAAGTATTCTCAACATAGTTCCAGTGTTGAGCACCCATGCTTTTAATGTAGATCTTCATTCTGTCTTTCCATATCTTAAAGTTATCTCTGTTGAACTTAGGAACTTTCCTCTTTATCATTAGAATAGGATCTTTTCGTCAAGTGGTTAAGCTTATAGCACTGAAGACATGGAGGACGCTCCGATACCAATTGATGAATGATGAACAGTAAATACCCAACAGGTACTGAGAGGGGGGGGTGAATCAGTATAGCCAAAAATTTCTCTAACAACTTAAACTACAAAGACTGCACTAACTTGTAAACAGCATCACCAACCTAAACCAAGATAATATTGGTAAAACACAGTGTGACTGTGAAAGTTATAAACCGGTAACACCTAGATCTTCTCAAAACCTAATATCTCATCTCAACTTTCCCCACATGCTTAAGAAAGTAATACATCGGATATATAATGACCATTGGATCAGATTGCATTACCGCTTAACATAAAACACTAAAACATCACATGAAAAAGCATCACACATAACACACTGATTTTTCACATGGAAACCCAATTGGTGAAAACCACGGTGGGGATGAATACCCACAAGTTGTTTTTGAACTCTTCTGAAGTTCGCTCTATTAGGAGCCTAGTCTGGTTAAAGACTTTACAATAGGTTCTTCTATGAACCGATCGTGCTAGGGATCACTCGGTTAAGGGATGGCTAAATACCCGGTTAGAGGTTAAAACCTTGTTAAAGGTTACCTTGTAAGAGGATTTGAAGAACTCAATGATTTTGAGTCACCTTGTTAAAGGATTTACAAAAACCCTGTTAAAGCTACCCGGTAAAGGGATTTTCCATCTTCTGAAATGGTTAGAAGTCAACAGGTAATACACTGATCTGATAATAGCACTTAATGCCAAGGCAGATCTGCTTCAGCTCCTTTACATCTACAATCACACTCTGCAAATCTCTACTTACTTCTCTAGTTCGGAAAGAATCTCCTCACATACATTCATTTGCCAACAAATTCAAATAGAAAACATCATCGACCTTATAGACAATAATTAGGTTGGTGGCCAAAACCTAAAACCCTAAGCATCTAGGTTAACAATACAGTCGGTCCAATCCTGGCCATTTAAACACATTACATAGGGTAAAACAATCTTGAACAAATCTCAAGATGTTCTCCATCGTCCATTCTTCACCGCTTCTGGAAGCTGATAACTCATCACGTGCTCTTCATCGTTTACTAAGATTTTGCACATTCCCAAGCTAGATAGAATCAATCTTCTCATGCAAGATCCTCAAGGAAATCCTTCACGTGCATAAGGCTGACGTGGCAATGTGATTTGATCTTCATTTCAATGCTAACTCACCACAGGATGTCATCAGTCGAATCACATAGACTTGGAATACATCAACCGGAAACCCTGAAGTTGAGACTACCAACCGATAGTCATATCAAATGAAACCCTGATACAAAGTTTGCATATACCAGTTCACACTCCAATATACCAGTTCACTTTTTGCATATATCAGTTCACACCATCATACTAGTTCACTTGCCAGTTTGCTTACTTCAATATACCAGTTCACACTTCAGCATATTGACATCAATGACAACATACATTACCATCATGTCATCAAACTCTACACATATGCCAACATTCATATCCTTGTTCCCCTTGTGGATTCACATCCCTCTTTTGAATGTAAAGTTTCTTCCAATTGAAAATCATCGTAGTGACTCGCTTTCTCTCTCCTAGGTGGGGAGTCACTAGGGTTTAATTTTCCACTTTAAAATACCTACTGATTATGAGCTTGAAATGCTAAAGGGACTACAAAAGTTGAGGCAAAAGAAGAAATATATGAAGTAGTTCACTGAAGAATTCTACAAAGTGATCATTAGGGTTGGATATAGTGAAGCAATTAAAGAAAAGGTTGTGTGGTACATCAATGGACTAAGAACAAACATTCTTAAAGAATTGAGTTTGGTAATGATAACCATAGTCGAGGAGGCATTCCAATTTTCACTGAAGGTGTAGGAGAAATTGAACAAGAAGTTTGAGTAGAGGTAAAGGTCTAAAAGAGGAAGCTTTTAGAGAGGCAAAATATAGTCTAGATAAGGGTAATCTTATGTCAAAAAGAAAATAAAAAAAGATAAGCCCTACCATTGTGAACAGAAAGAAAATAATCAATATCCCAAAGAGAGAGATGATAGAAACTCCTACTACAATGATAGAGTAGGCTATAATTCCTTCTGCAATGATGAAGACAAGAGAGGTGAGAGTAGATCTGAATGAAGGCCATTTAGAGAAAAATGTTTCAAGTGTGGAGGTGAAGGGCACAAAGTATTTGAGTACCATTAAGGAAGTACTGGCAAGAGAACTAAGATAATGGAAGAGTAGTGTATCTAGAAGAAGAACCTGTTGGATCACACATATATTATAGCAAAAAATTAAGGATATTTTATAGAGATTGTTAGTTTTAGGATCATGAAAGGAATATATTATGATGGAATTATTTTGGAAATGTATGAGCAAGGAACTAGAGAGCCCATTAAACTAATAGTCACACCAAATAATTAAGGCCTTGCATATGTTAGAAGTGAATAAAATATAAATGGTGTTGCAAATGAAATAATATAAATAAGTCATTTCAATCAATGAAAAGTCTTCAATATTCTTATTGCAATAGGAGAATACATAAAAAGGAAATGTGTTGGGATCTCCATCTTTGTAGTATTTTTAGATTGAGGAATCATTCTGAAAAACTATGTTGGAATAGGGAGTAGAATAGAAAATCTACGAAAGTTTGTTTACAAATTATAAGTTTAGATGAAATTGTGTTTCTAATTGCCAAAACATTATATATATTCAAAAGGTATTACAAGCCCGAATGTTTACATGCCAAATAGAATAGTAGTTAAGAAAGGTTTAAATATTTGAGTTGGATACGTCTTTGCTGCTTATTATGATTGAAAGATGGTAATAAGTGGAATTATATGACTAGGTGTAGAAATGCTCATATTGTTACAAAATATAAGGAAAATTGAGTTCCAAAGGTTCAAATTTTATAACTTCAATGTCATCTTGTGAGTCCATCTACATTAAGGTGGGGCATGTTGATAAGTGATTCAGGCATATGTTTTCATGCAACTTATAATTGACCAAGGTTTCCTAAGTTCACATGAATTATATTTTTAGATGCATTCGTGTTAGATTTTTAAGATATAAACTCATCTTGCATGTTCAATACATGAAAGGAAAATAAACAAATTTATTATTATGTAGTTTATGATTATTTTTCTTGTTATTTTAAACAATCTATAATGAAGACCTCTATGTTGAGGCACCATCAATATGTAAATATTTTATAGGTTGAATAGAAAAATATAGTTGAAATAATTTTATGTGTTTTCCTCTATCTCCATAGTGTTTCTATGCTTGCATAGACCTAGTTTATGCAATTCTTGCAAATATTGATTCAACCATTTCTCCTTATATAAAGAATAAGGTTTTTACATCTGTCTACCTATTCTCAAAGTTATGAAAATTATTCTCTACTTGTATCAAAACATTATATATTATTTGGTCAATAGGCCTAGGCAAATTATTTTGTACTAAATCTCATACATGTTTTTGTTTTTGGTTTTTCTATGCTACAACATAGGGGAAAGGAACTAGTAGTTGTGCACCCTAACTTTGCGCTTCTCAAAATCCTACTTGGAAATTTCAAATCACTTCAATTTTTTTACAGCAGCTTACTTGGCAAGTCCTCTGCTTATAACTAAGGTTTGAGGGCCACATCATCAAATATGATGCCACATCAGCATGCTTTTTGCCAAGATGTCCAAAACAGCCCCAAAAAAAAGTGAGACCAATAGGCATGCAAAAGAGACCCCAATAGTTGTGCAGCTGACATGGCATCACCTGATTGGTTACTTTTTACAATATTAGTACATTTCTTAACAACTATTGGTACATTTCCTAACAACTGTTGGTACATTTCCTAACAAAAATTGATATTTTTTGTTTCAAACAATAGGTTTTATTTGTTCAATTTTTGGAACAAAAGGTATCAACCACCCTCACAACAATTGGTACATGCTCAACTACTGGGTACTTTCCCCTACATTCTCTTTTTATTTGTTTTTATTGTTGTACACTTCTGCATGTTAACAAAATACCTACATAACTTTTAAGAACTTTGAAAACTTCATTTTCTAAACTATTCTATAACTAATTTGATATTTTTTATTATATAAAATGTATATAGTATTTAAAAATGCAAAGAGAAATGATCTTATATCTCACATCATTGCTTGTGTACAATTTTTTTTAAATTTAAGTGGCTAGAGTGTTCTTATGTAAATTATTAATTAGGAGAAAAAGATAAACAAGAATCTTTCTCTATTTCAATGAAGCAACAATCTTTTGTTGGGAAATGATACACAACTTCACAAAATAAATTTCTTCTTTTAATTTATCTCCAACTTTTTTTCAAAATTTTATATGCAAAAAATATTATTAAGAATTTTATTGAAGAATATCATCTAAGACAGTACTTACAAATAAGCAACAAAATTTAATATTCATGAAATCACCAACTCTACAAATTACTACTCCAAAATTCTATGAAAAAATGATGACACGAATAAATTAAACAAATCCCTAGAAACCTGCCCATATACGGCTTCTATCATCCATCCCCATCGGAATGGAAACTTACCAAATTGATCTGAATTGCGTACGTTGATGTTGAAATGTCTTGCGTCATCGTTGGAGAATTTAATGTCATTAAACACTTCTGAAACTTTTCTCCACATCAGCATATGTACTGTATCCTTCGAATTAGTAGAAGTGTGGGTGGTGTAAGTATGACCAAGGAATGATACTTCAATCTCACAATTCGGATCCGTTACAAGGAATAGCCAAATTGCACCACTAGGGTTGACATCCTCTATTAAAATTGAAGCCTCCGTCCGATATTTCTTCAAAACTAAAACTCGACCTCCAGCTCTTTCTATTGTTTTGATCTGCGCACAATTTAAAATATGAATCAATCAAAAATCAAATGTCGTTCAGTAAAAATTCAAAAGCAGAGCAATGAATGCAATAATTAGTATTGTATTCATCCATGAAACAATATCATTATCACCATATTATCACTTTCCCTATACAAGCAGAGTAATGAATGCAAGAACCAACTATAAATAGAGCATTCTAGTCCCAGTGACTCATATTTGCAACTGGTTCTCATCATTCCTAATGATAAATGAAGCTATAACTGGAATCATATATTTTATTTTATATTGACTATTTTTCTTAAATAGTTTATACAGTACTTTATTCTTTCAAAATTTTATATTCTACTCATAACTAATTTTCTAGTAATTCCTCTATATAAATTAATTTTCCTTCTCATATATTTTTTTTGATTTACTAATACTATTGTGTTATAACTTTTATATTTTCAAATACTTTTGTGTTAAAGGTTTTTTGTTTTGACATGATTTTTTCGAAATCATAACATATGAACATGGATTCCTCTCTTGGATAGTATTGTGTATGTCTTAAATGTTATTCATTTCACATTTTCATTTGTGTTTTAGACATTTTTGTCACATAGTGGCACAACTATACTTATATGGGGGTAAAAACTATGGAAAAAAATGTCATACATTAGAATTTTGTCCTTATAAAGTTTCCATGCATTCTTTTTCATTTTCATAATAAGTTGTTGGATGTTCTATCCCTCTTTCCTAATAAAAAAGGAGCATAATAGAAAGGTATGTTTTCTAATTCTATGCACTTATGTTTTTGTGGTGTATTTCTAGTGGTTTAATATCTAATATGTCTATTTCATAATTTTCGCATTCATTTAGTTTTAGGCATTAGTATGAGTGTACAATTTTTTGTTCAAGATTCTATGACTATATAAGGTTTTCTTCTTAAAAAAATATTAGGTTGACTTTCATTAATATTTAACTATCATTTGCCCAACCTGCTAAGTTTTCAATAGTACTTTCATATACTTTCAGCTATTATATGGCATGAAGGAAGAAAATAACATGAATTATTGTAAAGTCAGAAAATGAAATAAATCAAGTTACAATGTTGAAGGTAAAATGTGTAGACACAATTTTTGTAGATTATATATTAGAAAGTATTTCAAATGAGCATCATAATTGAAGCTAACTAGGAATTTGACAATATAATTCAATTAGAAAAAGTATATAAGATTTTCTTTGATTTAGATAACAGTATTTATAATTTTGTAGACAAGTTCAGAAAGAATTCATAAGATTTTATGACTATAGACAAATATAAGAATTAGAGTCAAGGTAAACCATACAACAATTAAAGATCATAAATTAATGAAAATTAATCAGAACATAATTTAAAAAAATAAAATCAATAAACAAATAATATTTTTTAAATTATAAAAGGAATGCAACACTCCTAGAGACAATTTTACAAGAGAAAACAAGATCACATGATACAAACTATGGCGAAAAGGGGCATAAAAGTTATTAATAGCCTAAGATTCATGTCATGGAAGACATATGAAGTTTAATATATATAGATAAGTTTTCATTCTTTATAGAAATTTTATCAGTTATTTATATATATATATATATATATCTGGTAGAAATTTTATAGTTGTGTGCAAAACGCAAATTATCAACAAATTTATTATAGTTGTGTGCAAAAACACAAATTATCAACAAATTTATCAAACACAGAATAAATAAAGGGAAAAAAATGTTCTAGAATTCTTTCAGGGAAAAAAATGTTTTGGACTTTTTTCAGGTAAAATAAATGTTCTAGAATTCTTTTATAGGGAAAAAAGGGTTCGACTCACCAGAAATCTGGGAATTGACGACGGCATCCACCATCCTGAAACGGAGATTTGAAAGCAGGATAACTGGTCCAATAGATCCAGACCCTGAAAGCTTCGCAGTTTCCAACACCCATTGGCTTTAATAACTTGTATTGATTTCAGACCTTCCACATTAAGTGTCTCTAGTTCATCACATCCGCTTATGTCAAGAAAATTGAGTCTTGCCAGGTTAGAGAGGCATGCCAGTCTTCTCAGATTTGAACAGTTCGTCAGTTTCAGACTTATCAGATTGTTTGGTAACCTTCCAATCCCTGTCAAAAGACGATTGTCGGACAGATCAAGAATTTCAAGTTTTGGAAAAAGACTTTCGGCCCGAGGAATGTCTATCTCTAGAATGCAGCTGTGTCTTATGATTAAATATGTTAAACAACCTGGGCGATTTGGATGAGCACTCTGACCAATACTTGCCTGCACCTCAGAAATATCCAGAGACATATTTCCTGGATCCACTCCTGTCAGCAACTGCTCCATATCAAGTGGACAATTTTGAACATCCAAAATTTTCACATTCACCCGTGCAACAGGTAACGTTCTCATTCCACAATTATATATTCTGAAACTTTCCAAATGTACTAACTTTTCAATAGAGTTGCCAATAAGAAGTAGATTAGTGCACCCTATCAGAGTTAAATCTGTTAACCAGCTCAAATTATATAGAGAAGATGGCATCTCTCTCAATCCCGAGCTCCCTATATATAGTTCTTCCAGATATTCCAGTTGTTCAAGATTGTCAGGCAATTTCCTCAGCTCAGTATGGACCACATTTAAATGCATTAAAGACTTCTGAACCTCAGTTCCTTTGGGCATTTCCTTTAGCATGGAGCAACCCTGAAAGTCGAGGTACTCAAGCTTGGAGATTTTTCCCAAATCTTGGAGAACAAGATTCCTGCAATCTCGCAATGCTAAATATTGGAGTTGCAATAATTCTTCCGTAAAAGAATTTGGCAAAACCTCCAAATCGCTGCAGCCAGATAGATCTACATGTGTCAGATTTGTTACTTCCTCAAATTTTATTGGGAGTGTCTTCAGGCCTCGAATATTTTGTAAAACTATCTTAACCAAATTCCTCAAATTCAGCTTTCCTAACCACGCATGAAACGTCTTCAGGCCTGGAATAGCTGTTGGAGGCGGCAGTGACTCTGAAGTTGAGCCATGTTTTTTGAACACGGCTGTGGATGGTCCAGCTGTGCTCGTGCTTGCGCTCCCAAAATCTCGATTGAATGCGACTTCCAATGCACGCAGTTCCGAAGGAGGCTGCGATACGAACAGTGATTTAATTGCTATTAATATTTACAATTACAAAATGGAAAAGCTCTGCTCTAATTAAAACGCTGGCTGAGGAAAGATGCACATACCTCACGATCATCAAACAAGTTGCAGAAGTCTTGAGGGCTGACGCCATGAAGTTCCAACACTCTTAAACTTCTCAGTAAAAGAGTAGAAGGAATATTCCTTAAACTTCTCAGTAAAAGAGTAGAAGGAATACAACTCAAGCGAAGCCATATCAAGTCTCCCGACACACTATTAAATTGCTGCAGGCTACTGGAATTTTGAACCGCTAGAATCTTTAACCCGTTTATATCTTGATTTTGCAAATATACTGGCAACTCGTGCTCTTCATCTCCACGAATTCCTCGTACACCGTACTGTTGCGTGAAGACATTGTACTTTGACGTGGAGACCTTTCCATAATGATCAATCAGAGGAGATAGAATATGTTAAATTGCAAATAGCAAATTTTATTCTAGTAATTTTGTTAAATTGCAAATAGCAAATTTTATTCTAGTAATTTTGTTTTAATACAGATTATTCTACGTAGTTTTTTTTAATGACTATATAAAATAAATTCTCTTCATTAAAAATAAATTCAAACTAACATAAATACTTATTTGTCTGTCTGTATTAAATTGCTGCAGGCTACTGGAATTTTGAACCGCTAGAATCTTTAACCCGTTTATATCTTGATTTTGCAAATATACTGGCAACTCGTGCTCTTCATCTCCACGAATTCCTCGTACATCGTACTTTGACGTGGAGACCTTTCCATAATGATCAATCAGAGGAGATAGAATATGTTAAATTGCAAATAGCAAATTTTATTCTAGTAATTTTGTTAAATTGCAAATAGCAAATTTTATTCTAGTAATTTTGTTTTAATACAGATTATTCTACGTAGTTTTTTTTAATGACTATATAAAATAAATTCTCTTCATTAAAAATAAATTCAAACTAACATAAATAATTATTTGTCTGTCTGTATAGAGACTGCAAAACTAGAAGTTATACATGAGCAAAATAAATATATTATAATGTAAATAAAATAATTAAATAAATAATATGTACACAATCTAAATAATATACATTAATTTAAAATAAAAAAAAATAAATTATATAATGGTAAGTCATGAATAAAATATAATATTTTATTATTAATAATGATTCATTTCATTTAAATTTTATGATGAGATAAACGGGTTGCTATTTGGTGACTGATGGAAGAAGGGAAAATGGATCTATTGTGGCATTTAAGAAAATGAAATTATTGAAAAGAGAAATAATATAGATTAATTAGAACCTTCACTATTATCATAATAGAACAAAAACAAGGGATTACCCATAATTTGGGCAAATTCATACAAACAATAATAAGCTTTCTTCACTCTAATTTTAGAAAATTACATTGATCTTTATCATAAATGAACAAATATTGTGTTTTATTAAATTTTTAATTGATTGTCTAGATAATTATAATTATAATTAAAGTTATTGTATCTTTTGGTAAAATAATGATTAAGTCTTGTTCAGTGCAAAGGCTTGAAACTATTGAATTTCTGTAGAATGATAAAATTTTGTACTCACAAAAAGTAAATATCTTGATTTTTTAGAAATTTTGACAACGAATGATCTTGATCTCTACAAATTCCTCATACTATTGGACAGAGCCATGGGAACTAGAGACCTTAGATATGCAAAAACAGAATTTATTATTTTATGTAAAATATATTTTGAAAATAATTATTATTGAATTAATGTATAGATAAATTTAGCAAGCATGTATATTATCTTAAAAAAAGGTGTTGTGGTTATTTGAAAACGCTACAAATGTATTGGAACCTTCAGTACGAATGTAGAACAA
Source organism: Cryptomeria japonica (assembly GCF_030272615.1). NCBI lineage: Eukaryota > Viridiplantae > Streptophyta > Pinopsida > Cupressales > Cupressaceae > Cryptomeria > Cryptomeria japonica. The sequence continues at coordinate 717,348,499 of NC_081409.1, read as the reverse complement.
AAATAGGGGATTTCACAAAATAAACTTTGTTATACCTTGATCAAAATTACATTGATATAAATTAGAGATATGCATTACACTAAAAAATTGGACAACTATTGTATTATTTTTCTTGAGCATATATTATATACACACACACACACACACACACACACACACACACACACACACACACACATATATATAATTTATATTAAAAGTTGATAACTATATGTTATCGGGTTAACAATGAATAATATCCGATTGCGTTTTTGTTTTGATTGGCGACTTGCTTAACATTAGTTAAGCGCGGATCATATGCTATCGGGTTACTAGACCCGATAGCATATTGGTGTCGATTCATCGGACTATTAACCCGATAGCATACATTACAGATTCACATTGTTATCGGTTGACAATACCTATCGTTTGGCATAAACAAAACATTGATCGTTGTGTTAAACCCAATAAGCATACACCGATTCATATCGATTTATTTGTAGAGGAACAATTAAGAGATGCCATGGATAGGCATGTCTCCATGTTGTGGAGACATGTCTGCCCATGACATCTCTCTTGTAAGATATATATGTGCTTGTTATTGTTATCCAAAGGACATCGAAATTATTAATGTTCTTTCTCCACCATCTGCAATACATAGAAGATAATTAGAAAACATAATTGATATATACTATGAGTAATATTTGCGTTACAATACAACATCATTATACATACCTTGATTTTGAATTGAAATTTGAATAACTTTTACATGGTATCAGAGCCTCGGTAGATCGAACCTGAGGCATTCAAATTTGTGAAAAAATTCAAAGTCAAGAAGATATCTAACATCACATTTCTTCAAATGGCCAGTACTATCAGATTTGAAGATAGACTCAAAGGAGGCGACAATTTCTCAGCATGGAAATTCAGAATTAAGATGATCCTAAAGGAGAATAAAGTTGAATCATTTGTAAGAGTCGAATCTAAAGAACCTGAGAATGAACCTGAAAAAACAACATGGATCAAGGGTAATGAAAAGTCCATCAAGATCATAATTGATGCAGTGAGAAACAATATTATGCCAATCATAAAGAAACATGAGACTGCCTATCATATGTTCAAGGCACTCGAAAATGCATTTGAGATTTCCAATGCAAGCAAAACCTTGGCTCTAAAAAGAGATAAATCATATAAGTATGATAAATGGGTAGTCAATCAATGCCTACTTCATGCGGATATCTACCCTAAGGGATGAACTAGCAACCCTTGGATATGAAATCCAAAGCAAAGAGTTAACACTCATTGCTCTAGATGGGTTACCTAGTGTCTACGTTCATTCAAGACATTAGTGTAAGGGCTAAATATCCAAATTTTGAGAGGCTAAGAGCGGATTGTCTTCAAGAAGAATCAAGGTTGAATAAGAAAGGGATCAAGCATAAGAATATAGATGAATATCTTCAAGTTATAAACACCAACTCCAATAAGAAAAGAAAGAAGAAACAATTCAAGAAGAGGAAAGGACATCAAGGCAAGAATACCTCCAAGAAGGATCTCTCTCATATTCAATGCTTCAGGTGTGACAAGTTCGGGCACTATGTTGCTAAATGTCCTGAAAGATCTAAACAAGCTACACTTGTCAAAGTTGGAAAGTCAAAGGATGAAGATGATTCTGAGATGATTCTGAGAAATATGTGTTCTACTCAGCACTTTCAAACCAAGTATCAAACAAGGCTAACTCATGGGTGATTGACACTGGCTCACCTAGATATATTACAGGGTTCAGAGAAGTGTTAGACTCCATGATAGAGGAGACAGATGAGGAAGTAACAATTGGAGATGACTGCATATCAAGTCAAAGGAATTCGAACCTGCACCATCAGACTGAAGTTAGGCTTATCATTACAACTTACAGGAGTACTATATGTCCTAGGCATCAAGAGGAACCTAGTCTCCATCTCAACACTAGAGGATAATGGGTATAGGGTGACCTTCATGAACAACAAAGTGTTGGCTTGGCCAAAGAATTTGTCCATCAAGAAAGCCAAAACCATTGGTCAAAGACAAGGTTACTTATATGAGCTATGGACAAAGCCCAACTTGGCCCTAATCCATGAAGTTGCAGATACAAATGAAGTTTGGCATAGAAGACTAGGTCACCAGAATTTCAGAGCTTTATCATTTATGGAAAACCTTGTCACAGGTTTACCTAAGTTAAAACAATATCATTTAGGGGCATGCAAGGGATGTGTCGTAGGTAAAAATAGTAAGGGATCTTTTCAAAATAGTACTAGGTAAACAAGTAATGTTTTAGAATTAGTCCACTCTGATGTATGTGAACCTATGTCAGTACCCTCTTTAGGGGGATTTTTGTATCATGTAATAGTTGTGGATGACTACTCTAGAAAAATTTGGATCTACTTTTTGAAATGTAAAGAATCAGAAAAGATCCTTAATAAGTTTAAAGAATTTAAAACCCTAATAGAAAACTTCTCAAGTAATAAAGTCAAAACCCTAAGAACTGACAATGGGGGGGAATACACCTCAGATCTATTTAAAGATTTTTGTAAAAATGTTGGGATTAAGAGGGAGTTTACTGTACCTTATAATCCTCAACAAAATGGGGTAGCTGAGAAGAAAAATAGGACAATTGTAGAAGCTGCCAAATCTATGCTTCTTGATCAGAACCTAGATACCCATCTTTGGGCAGAAGCTTCATGCATTGTCGTGTATATCCAAAATAGATGACCTCACTCCCATATTGAAGATAAAACCCCTAAGGAAGTTTTTACTAAAACAAAGCTAGATATTAGCCATCTTAGAATATTTGGATGCCTTGTTTATATCCATCTACCTAAAGAGAAAAGGTTAAAACTAGAGCCTTTAGGAAAAAGGGGAATATTTGTTGGGTATAGTGAAACCTCCAAGGCTTACAAAATCTACATACCTGGTCAAAGGCATATTGAACTTAGTAGGGATGTAATTTTTAAAGAAGGCTTAGCCTTAATAAAAGCCCAAAGTTCTATAGAACCTAAAGTCCATGTTCCTGCTCCTAGCATAGATGAAGATCCCGCTCCTGAGTTTCAGAGGGAGAATCTTGAGGAAAATGAAGGTGAAATTCAAAACCCACCTAGAGAGAATCTCAAGAAAAGATCACTATGGGCCACCAAAACTATAGAAGAAGCTCATAAGTATGCTGCCCCTTCAGGAACCTTCAAAGAAAGAAAAAGGCCTAACAGATTCACTAGCTATGTTGCCCTCATGAATGACCTTTCAAAAGCTGAACCTACCAATGTATAAGATGCACTTAAACATCAAGTATGGAAGGATGCCATGTCTGATGAATACCAGTCCATTGTAAAAAATGATGCTTTGGAGATTGTTCCCAGGCCAGCTGGAAAATCTGTTGTATCTTCCAAATGGCTCTTCAAGATCAAACATGCTGCAGATGGCAGCATTGAGAAACACAAGGCCAAATTTGTAGCCAGAGGGTTCTCACAAAAGGAATGAATTGATTACGAAGAAACCTTTGCACCTGTGGCTAGATACACCTTAGTAAGAGCAATCTTAGCCATTGCCATAGCAAATGGATGGAAAGTACATTAGATGGATGTAAAGACAATATTTCTTAATGGAAAGATTGCAGAAGAAGTATATCTAGAGAAAACTGAAGGATTTGAGATTCATAATGCAGAGTCTCATGTGTGTAGACTCAAGAAATCTCTTTATAAGCTTAAACAGGCTCCCAAGACCTGGTATGAAAGAATTGATACTTATCTCATAGGGCTAGGTTTCTCAAAGAATGATGCAGATCCAAATCTTTACTATAAACAAAACAAAGGTGATATGTTGATATTGATTCTATATGTTGATTATTTGTTAATCACAGGTGAAGATCACCTCATATAGATTAGTGCAAGAAAGACCTTGCTAAATAATTTGACATGAAGGACTTGGGACTCCTTCATTACTTCCTAGGATTAGAAGTATGGCGAAATTCGGATGGCATCATACTAAACCAGGGTAAGTATACCTTGGACATTTTGAAGAGATTTGGAATGTTAAACTGCAGACCTATGACTTCTCCAATGGAAACAAACCTTCATAGACTTAAGGAAGCAGCAACAGAATCACAACCCATAGATCCTACTCTATATAGGCAAATGATTGGGTCCTTGATGTATTTGGTAAATACAAGACTAGATATATATTACGTAGTTAATGCTTTGAGTCAGTTTATGTGTGAGTATCTAGTAAATACAAGACTAGATATCTATTACGCAGTTAATGCTTTGAGTCAGTTTATGTGTGAACCAAAGGAGATACACCTGGTAGCAGTAAAACACATCATGAGATATCTACAAGATACTTTAAATCTTGGTCTCATGTATAAGAGAGTTGATTTGGATTTACATGGATTCACAGATTCAAATTGGGCTGGAAATGTAACTGACAAGAAAAGCACCTCAGGATGTTGCTTTAGTTTAGGTTCAGCCATGATATCCTGGATCAACTGGAAAGCAATCATCAGTAGCACAAACTTCCACTGAGGCCGAGTATATTGCACTTTTCATGGCTGCTCGAGAGGCAGTATGGCTTAGGAAGTTGCTTGTAGGGTTATTTGGTGAACCAATGAAACCTACAATTAGTCATTGTGACAACCAGAGTTACATAAAACTCTCACCAAATCTGGTGTTTCATGACAGATCCAAACATTTTGAGATTCCATACCATTATGTGCGAGATATGGTAGACATGAATGTGATCCAGTTGGAATACATTTGTATAGGGGACCAGATAGCAAATATTCCTACCAAACCACTTTCCAGGGTGAAAGTTGAGCACTTCAAAAAAGGTCTTGGTATGATTGAAAGGTAATTTGCTTCGTAATCTGTACTTATATATTAATAAAGATGTTTAATGTGTAAACTTCTTTGTCATGCTATGAAATTTATGGGCTCCACCCCCTATGTACATTTCTAAGAGGTGATGATCTCTCAGATAATGGACACTTGTATGTAGACATTATAAAGTGACGATCTTATAATGATCAAACCAGATATCATGTAATTCCTGGTATGTTATGGATGTGCCATAATTATATTGTGGTAAAGACATTTTGAAATATCAGTGCACACACCACAATTTGGATAAAATGAGGATTTAATTATTCTCATGTTTTTATCCTTAGTATTGCTTGATTTGCAAGATTGATATCACATGCTTAGGTGATATCTTGTCATCACAAGTTATTGTGGTGAACTTTTGTATCACATGTTTAGGTGATACTTCATGTCACATGCTTAGGTGATATGATTTTTGTATCACGTGTTTAGGTGATACTTCATATCACGTGTTTGACTAATATGATCCTCTATAGAGTGAGATTATGAGACTCCATAAGGAATCCTGACCATCATGAGAAATGTGATGCTAGATATGTTGTCATTCATCTTCCCAAGCTAAGAGGGAGTGTTGATGAAATAGCATCGATCAGATGAAGAAATCCTTACCAAGAAATATATATATATATACATATACATATATATACATATACATATACATATACATATACATACATATATATATATATATACACACACATACACACACACACACACACACACACATATACACATATGTATGTATATATATATATATGTATATACACATATGTATATATATACATGTATGTGTATATATATATATAATTAATTTATATTAAAAGTTGATAACTATATGTTATCGGGTTAACAATGAATAATATCCGATTGCATTTTTGTTTTGATCGACAACATGCTTAACATTAGTTAAGCGCCGATCATATGCTATCGAGTATGTGTATATATATATATAATTAATTTATATTAAAAGTTGATAACTATATGTTATCGGGTTAACAATGAATAATATCCAATTGCATTTTTGTTTTGATCGACAACTTGCTTAACATTAGTTAAGCGCCGATCATATGCTATCGGGTTACTAGACTCGATAGCATATTGGTGTCGATTCATAATGAATTGGCACCAATATGTTATCGAACTATTAACCCGATAGCATACATTGCAGATTCACATTGTTATCGATTGGCAATACTGATTGTTTGGCATAAACAAAACATTGATCGCTATGTCAAACCATCTGCAATACATAGAAGATAATTAGAAAACAAAATTGATATACACTGTGAGAAATATTTGCATTGCAATACAACATCATTATACATACCTTGATCTTGAATTGAAATTTGAAGAACTTTTACAATTATGTGTTGAGATAACTATAATAAAATAGAGCTACAAAAATACTACATTAAAAATATATAAACAGATATTAAATTGATTTTCTCTGAGCATTGTTTTTGTTGACTAGAATTACATATATAGACAACCTTTACCAGGGTGGGGTAGGAGAAAGCAATCTCTCGCAAAAATCCTTTTTAAGTTATTCTCTGACCACATTATAAAATGCTATACAAGACGGTATTTAAAGGTCTTCCGAGAGTAGCAAACTAGGGACTTAGAAATCATTGAATTTCAAAATCCTTGCAATTTTGTTAAGGCAATGAAGAAGTTCAGATTAAGATAACAAGACTTGAAAGTTATAGGATTATTAGGACGTTTGCAGGCTTCTGGACATTCAATTTACTTTGATATCAATGGTCTTCAGGGAATCCATCAAATTGTAAACTCTTCAAAAAGGGATTTATTTTAATATTTGCGCAAATGATCGTAGGGGCTGGTCTTTTCTTGCAAGCTTGGAAACAAAACTTTCATTCCACCAATTATGCTCTATGGTTACATCCTCGCTACATCAGATTTTATAACGTCCCAAAGGAATATTGGGACGGTGTTCTTTTGTTTGGAATTGAGAATAATTTAGAAGGATTTATGAAAGTCGATGAAAATGTTTATGATGAACAATATCTTGATACAAAAATGGGATAGATGGTGATCTCCAAAAGATTGGGAAGTTTTTTGTTGTGCTATGATCACTAGCCTAAAATCATCTTTATTGGCAATTGTAAAAAATAAGCTTATTACATAAAATAGAAAATATTTCTATAGATGTGGACTGATGGGAGTATAGCAAAAAAAAAAATGCAGGATTCATTTTCTAGAAAAATCTTTCTTATATTTGATGAACTAGTGATGCTTTAGAGAAGATTTCAGGCACAAAAGAATCGAAGAGAAGCGTTGACAATAACTCAACCCTGAAGAAATTAAGAATAGACAATTTGCAACATCAATAAACTTCTTTTAATAGGCACATGAATCTTTAATTACAGCGTGATCACATGATCAATTGATCAAATGATGAGAAATAAGAAATGCACAACTGTTGGTGTAAATAAATTTTCATTATGGATATTATTACACTTACATAAGTTAACTTAGGATAATGCATCTCATAGTAGTTTGGATATGAGACACTTGGGTGTTTGTGTCACATTGGGATAGTGTGTGTAGGAGAAATTCCACCTTTTATGGTGTTGATCTTGTTATTACACTATCATATCCACTTATTGTGGAGTGATAATTCCACCTTCGGTGGGTGATCCACCTCATATGGAATATTATATTATTTCTCCTACCTACCCACACCTATTTCCTACCTACCCTTGTTTCTCATTGAGCCACATGTCATATTTGTGTGCTCATACATCCATATGGCCTTACCTATATAAGCAGGCCTCTATTCATTGTATTGGTTAATCTAGTTGATCATTTTGTATATTGATGAGAATACAGTTTGTTCTTGTCATTCTATTGTCTCTTTTCTGCTTTTCATTGTGCCCTTGATCTTGGCAAAATCCAACATGGTATCAGAGCCATTGGGGCTTCGTTGATCAGTTTTTGGAGACATCATGGAAGGCTTCTATTTTCGGATTTGGGGATCTTCATTTTTTGGAGGCATCACACAGCGATTTGGACATCACCGTTGAATCCGAGAGGCCATTTCCATAAATTTCGACTATAAAGTCGACCTATTTTGGTGAGAAAATTTTTTTCCCCAATTTTGCTATATAGTACGGATTTTCGGATTTATTATTATTTTTCAAAAAAAAAAATTATTCTTTTTTTCTGAAAATATTTTTCAAAAATTGAAAAAATCAAAAAAATTTGGAAAAAAAAAATCAAAAAAAATCCGAAAGCAAAAAATCAAAAAAAAATTTAAAAAAAGGTCTTTTGAGGGGTCCGCAGACCCCCCCGTACTGGGTCGTACCCGCTGTGCGCAGGTTGCAGGTACCAGCTGCAACGCAGCTCCGATTATCGTGCCCCCGTGCAAGTTTTCCCGCCACCGCACCGACATCGCAGAGCACATTATGCTCGCCGCCCGTACCCGCCGCGTTCCCTCGCGCTGCCGTCATAGTCACCACCGGTAGCATCCTCCCGCCCCGGCGACGCGCCGACAGCCGCCGGCAAGACCCCGGTGCCACCGCCGGCTCTCCTGTCCTCCGCTCTGGCGCCGCTCGCCTCCGCACGATGCCACCGCCGGCTCTCGGCTCTGCCACGCGGACTCAGCGTAACCCAAACCGGAAGAAACCGCACCCGCCACGTGGCAGGCGGCCACTGGCCCGCGGTAAAACCATACACAATCATCAGTACGGACTGCCACATAAGCTGCCGAATCAATCTGCCTAGTCAGATTTCCGTACGGTACGGATACACAGTCAGCTGTACAGCTGCACGCCACGTCATCTGTCCGTACAGTACGGACGTCCAGTCAGCAGGGAGGCGAAGTTTTTTCGACGATCATACGGCCGTCAAATTTAACACAGTGATTTGTTGACGTCGGTGCTATATCAGCACTTTTTGAAAAATTTTGACGCCTCTCCATTGAGCTTTTCAGTTTTGCAGTCCAACTTTGAAAGGCCATATCTTGCTCATTTTTGCTCTTTTTTTGGTGCAATTTTTTTTGAAATGGGCTCAAATTTCGTGATCTTCACAGTGGTGTGGTTATTTTCTGATTTTGATGCACAGGTTTTTCAGAATTTTCAGATTCTCTTAGCTGTACCTATCCAATCCTCAATTCTGCAACTTCAAAAGCCTCGTTTGAGCTCATACGACCTCCTTTTCAAGTGTCCTTTTTTTTGAAAGTGCTTATTTTTTCATCTACTTTCAGAATCTATGATCAGATTTCAGAGATTTTGAGTTAAAATTGTACTTTCAGATATTGGTCTTATTTGGCCTATTAGGTACTTGTAAATTGCTTGGATCTTAGTTAGATCTCTTGCATTATCAGTTTGAGTCTCTTTTGGCCTTATTGAGGCAGTTGTAAAATTGTAAATCAGAAGTCCACTTTGCCATTTTTTGCAAGTGGCCCATTGTATACGCACTACTTATAAAGTACCAAAATCATCACATTTGGGGGGGGTTCTTTGATTGAGTGAATTTGGGGGGGTGTCTTGTGTGATTGTGCCTCTCTTTGTGCTCTTTCCATTCTTGTTGCAATGAGTCCTAATAAGTTTCCACCATTAACTCCACATATTTATGCATCATGGAAAATTAAAGTATGGAGTAAACTAATGGAAAAGGGTCTCACACACTACATAGATGGAACAATAACAGCACCACCTGATCCTAAGGCTGATCCAAATGCTCAATTAGAATGGCTCACAAAGAATTGCATGGCTCTTGAAACCTTACGCAAGTATGTATCAGATGACCTCATTTTCCACATTGAGAAGTGTAAAACAATTAAAGAGGCTTGGGATATGTTTCAGAAATTGTATGGACAAGTTGATGAAATCAGAGGCTATCAGATTGATAATGAGCTCACCAACTTAGATCCCAAGAATTTTGATACAATCCAAGATTATGTAACCAAAGCAAATGAGCTAAGAGCAAAGCTAAAGGATTGTGGAATTGACAAGAAGGATGCTCAATTGATATTCAACTTGTTGGACAAGCTTGCACCAGAATATGTAGCATTTGTATCTAACTTCAAAACTCATCGTTTGACAGTGGGGAGTTCTTATGTTATGCCCTCTTTTGATGCTTTCACAGAAATGTTGATATTGGAACAATCTAAGTTGTTGAACATGGGGTTTCTCAAGTCTTCAAAGTCCAAGGCTTTGGTAGCAAATCAAGGAAATCAAGGAAGTCAAGGCAAAGATTCCAACAAGAAGAAGAAGCAATCCAAGTCTACACCACACCAGGAAAAGGGACAATCATCCTCTCCATCACAAGGCAATTTTCAATCCTCTTCCAAGAAGGGGACACCACCTGAGAAGGATAAACCAACTTGTGCATATTGCAAAAAGTATGGTCATGATGAGCATCGATGCCACGCAAAACAAGTTGATGAGTTAACCAATCTACTCAAGAAAAACAACATCAACTTGCCATCCGCCTACACAAAGAAGGATTCAACTCCTTCCTCTTCCTCACAGTCTAAGGGAAAAGGGCAAGTATTTGTGGCTACAACAGGTTCTTCACAGCAATGGATACTTGACTCGGGTGCCTCATATCACATGGGTTCTACAAAGGAGCAGTTTTCTTCATTGGAGCCATCTAAGGTACCTCACATTTACATAGGTGATGACACAAAAGTAGAGGTTGAAGGGAAAGGTTCAGTTGACATGGATGATGGAACATTTGAAATTGTTCTCTATGTTCCTAACTTGTCTACCAACCTTCTCTCCATCTACCAAATCACTCACTATGGGAATGGGAAAAAGGTTGAATTTACACCAGATTCAGTTGTGGTAAAGGAACTTGATGATGATGCCTTGGTAGCAGTGGGACAAGTCAATGACAACTCAAGGCTTTATTCATTCTCCCACTTTGTGCCAAGTTCACCTTCTAGGGCCTTGCTTACTCATTCAAATTCAGAAAGTAAGCTATGGCATGAGCGGTTTGGTCACCTCAACTACCGCTATCTTCAGTAGCTCAACACTAAAGACATGGTCACAAGTCTTCCTCGCATTAGTTTTTCAGAGGGTGTATGTTCAGGTTGTTCCATGGGCAAGCATCCCGAAGAGAAGTTTGATAAAGAGAAAACTTGGAGAGCTTTGAAAGTTCTTCAACTTGTTCACAGTGATGTAGCAGGTCCATTTCCAGCACCTTCATTCAGTAAGGCCCGCTATGTTCTTACCTTCATTGATGACTACTCCCGCTTCACTTGAGTCTACTTTCTCATTCATAAGAGTGAAGTATTTGACAGATTTCAGGACTTCAAGACTCGTGTGGAGAAGCAATCAGGGAAAGTGGTCAAGATTCTTCGCACAGATAATGCCAGGGAATATGTGAACAAGAGACTTGAGGATTTTTGTACATTTGAGGGGATTGATCTTTAGCATTCTGTTGCATACACTCCAAAGTAGAACGGGGTTGCAGAACGCAAGAATAGAACTCTCAAAGAAATGGCTAGCTATATGATTCATGCACGTTCTCTTGATCCCACCTTTTGGGTAGAGGCTATCAATTGTGCCACACACATCCAGAATTGGGTTCCTCACAAAGCTTTACAAGGTATTACTCCTTTTGAAGCTTGGGCTGGTAGGAAACCGATTGTGAGACATTTCAGAGTCTTTGGGTGTCCAGCATGGACTCGCATACCTCCACAGAAACGCAAGGCATTGGAACCTTAGAGTCGACCTTGCATATTTGTTGGATATCCTGAGGGTGTTAAGGCATACAGATTGATGGATCTAGAGACACATGAGGTATTCATTGAGAGGAGTGTTCACTTTGAGGAAAGCTCTCCTAGCTTAGCCTCTCTACCTCCTCCACCTTCCTCCATTGTGGATAGTGATGTTAGTGATTCAGATGATGAGACTCCCTCAACTCCGACTTGCAGGGTTACACCTCCACAGGGTCCACTTGCAGTTGAGGAGCCTCGTTCTCCACCTCCACCTAGACCTCGTTGGGCTCGACAGACACTTGAGTCCGCGGGTTCTCTTGTTGGGGATCCTTCGGATACACAGAGAACTCGATCACAACATCAGGATCTTCCACATGCATTCATTGCTACCGCTTCCGATCCACAGACATTTAGGGAAGCATTAGGGGTTCCTGAGTGGGACCAAGCTATAGAGGAAGAGTATAGTTCCTTGATGAGGAACAACACATGGGATCTAGTCCATCTCCCTAAGGGGAGAAAGATGGTTCGATGTAAGTGGATCTATCGAACCAAGTTTGCAACGGATGGTAGTGTGGATAAGTATAAGGCTCGGCTTGTTGCAAAAGGTTTCTCACAGGTTGCAGGTGTTGACTATACTGAGACCTTTGCACCCGTAGCCAAGATGAACTCCATTCGTTTGACACTTGCTATTGCTGCAGCTCATGGTTGGGTTGTACATCAGATGGATGTGAAGAGTGCCTTTCTTCATGGTGATCTTGATGAGGAGATTTATATGGAGCAGCCACAGGGTTTCATCCAGGATACTTCCTTGTTTTGCCGACTAAGGAAATCTCTCTATGGCCTTAAGCAGGCCCCCAGGGCTTGGTATGCCAAGATGGATTCCTTTCTTCTCTCCGCAGGTTTCACCAGGTGTCATTCCGATCCGAATGTCTACATTTTGCGACAAGATGACTCTCACTTGATACTTGTGCTCTATGTTGATGACTTGATCATTACAGGGAGTACTTCATCCATCATTAGCAGGGTCAAATCTACTTTGCATGACAGATTTTCTATGACTGACTTGGGTCTTTTGCACTACTTTCTTGGGATAGAGATTTCACAGTCACCTTCCGGGATTTCTCTATCGTAGCCCAAGTATGCTCTTGATCTACTTGCACGCTTTCATATGGCTGATTGTAAGCCTGCCCCGACTCCCTTTCTTTCAAGAGTCAAGCTTGAGGCTCAATGTTCTTCTCCACTAGTTGATGCCACTTTGTATCGTCAGCTTGTGGGTAGTCTCATCTACTTGACTCATACACGCCCTGATATTTCATTTGCAGTTGGCATGGTTTCCCGCTTCATGCAGGAACCACATGAGCTTCATTGCAAAGCCGCCAAATGCATTCTACATTACATCCAGGGTACACATCACTATGGGATTCACTATGCAGCAGGCACTGGACTTCGCTTGGTTGGTTACACAGACTCCGATTGGGCTGGCGATCTAGTTGATCGTAAGTCTACTTCTGGTTACAGTTTTCACCTTGGTTCCGGCCCCATTTGTTGGCAGAGCAAGAAGCAACATGCTATTGCTCTCTCTTCGACTGAGGCTGAGTATCGAGGCGCTGTTAACGCAGCGACTGAGACCATTTGGCTCCAGCAGATTCTCACAGAGTTTGGTTTCACCACTCCACGGCCGACAGTTCTCCATTGTGACAATCAGAGTGCCATTGCCATCTCGAAGAACCCGGTCCAGCACCAGTGGACCAAACACATCGAGATTCATATGCACTATATCCAAGAGCTCATCCAGGAGCACGTCATTGATTTGCAGTATTGTCCTACAGTAGAGCAGGTTGCTGACATATTCACCAAACCTTTCACCGAGAGTAAGTTCCAGCAGTTGCGAGCTCTCTTGGGGGTGCGGGATGTGTCATTAGGGGGGGTCAGCTGACTTCTCCTTCCTCTCTTATGGGGGGGACTTTTTCCTCTTTGAGGTTTTGTCCTTCTTCTTTGAGATTCTTTTGTACATTTATCTCTCTTTTGGGGGGGAGTTTTTTCCCACAGGGTTTTCTCCCTTTCTCCATTTGTGAGAGATTGCATTGCATTTTTTTGCTTGCATTTGCATGTTGTACATGGGTACCTACCATGGCCTAGTAGCCGGGACCCATCTTGCATTGTTGACTTGAGTCTTCATTCCCCTAAGTTGCACTTAAGGGGGGGTGTTGGTGTAAATAAATATTCATTATGGATATTATTACACCTACTTAAGTTAACTTAGGATAATGCATCTCATAGTAGTTTGGATATCAGACACTTTGGTGTTTGTGTCACATTGGGATAGTGTGTGTAGGAGAAATTCCACCTTTTATGGTGTTGATCTTGTTATTACACTATCATATCCACTTATTGTGGAGTGATAATTCCACCTTCGGTGGGTGATCCACCTCATGTGGAATATTATATTATTTCTCCTACCTACCTACACCTATTTCCTACCTACCCTTGTTTCTCATTGAGCCACATGTCATATTTGTGTGCTCATACATCCATATGGCCTTGCCTATATAAGCAGGCCTCTATTCATTGTATTGGTTAATCAAGTTGATCATTTTGTATATTGATGAGAATACAATTTGTTCTTGTCATTCTATTGTCTCTTTTATGCTTTTCATTGTGCCCTTGATCTTGGCAAAATCCAACAACAACAATTGCTTTAATAAAGAGGTCTTGGACATTATGAAATGTAGTCATATACATATTCATACAAAAATCAAATTTAAACAATCTAACTTTATCTCATTCAAAAACTGTACATGTTTATGTTTTTCTCATGCACAATGGAAGAATTGAATATTCCAACAACCTCTTCTTTAATTTCAAGAAAGAATTGACTCCACACAAAACAAAAACAAAAAAATAATAATAATTTTTTAACTTTAGTAAGCTTATCTCCTATCACGATGCACTATGACACAATCTCTATTTTTAGAGTAAATTCTTTGCTTCTGTAAAAAGCTTAGATCTGATTTCGGGTTAGGCTAATTTCTGTGGCTTCTACAAGATCTACATCTTATTCATGCAAAGCAACTTTTTTCTAATTTGTAATCTTCCTCCAACTTACTCTTACAAATCAAAGGCTTCACCCTTTTCGAAGGTAGATTCAAACTTGACAAATTATACCAGATGATCTTTTCGACTTTGATCTCCTCTTTTAAGAATTGGCTTCACTTTTTATACAATCGATTTGGAGCAGTGGGAAACATTGGGCGATCTCCTCTGACGTGACGCCTCTTTATTAATTAAAAATAATTCTTTCAAAAATGAAGCCAGCGGCTGATGTGTTCTTTGCAGGCTGCGATTCTCGTTGCTATCGAGCAAATCTTCCTCTTTTAGATGTGGCTTTGATGCACATCTGCCAGAGGATAAAGGAAGAGGTTTATGCATGCAAAGTGTGGAATTAAAGACTCAACCATTACCATCATTGGAGAGGGTCGTGAGAAAGGCTGCGTAGAGAGACAAACAAAAACAGAGTAAAAGCTGCGGTGGGAAAGCATATGGTAAACACATCTCCGTTGTATTGAAGAGGGGAAAGGTCGAGAGTAAAAAAACGGACCCAAATAGAGGAGAACGGGTATCGGCCTTGAAGGTAGTTGTGTGTGGAGCGGCTAAGTGAAAAAAAGTTTGAGGCATCGATCAGAAACAGAAATATAAAAAGAAAGATGTGTAGGTCTGAGAAGAGGTGAGCCCTCTGCAACAAAGGAAAAGTGCAAAGGAAGCAGAGTTGGAGCCAGCGAAAACAGAAGAGGAAGAGGGCTGTGAATGAGGTAAAAGGGGAAAGAGGGAAGTGGCTGTTAAATAAATAAAGATGGGAATCAGCTAACGAAGAATTAGGAATGTGTCGGCCCAAGAACAGAGTAGTGGGTGAGAATCGGCCGAGGCAAAGATAGAAGAGATGAGGCCGCTTGGAAATTGATCTGAGCTTAGAGAAATGGGGTTTGAGAGGGTTTGAACAGAGTTGAAAGGCCATTGACAGGCCAAGCTTGTAATTAATTTGTCGCAGTAGCTTGATGGTGAAATGAAATTTAATAAAGTTGAATGTTATGTTGCAATTTTTGTTTTCTTGCTAAACGAGTTTATGAGTTGTGAATTGTCGGTTGAGTGAAGTTGTTGAATGGAGCATCTTGGAAACAAGGGCACCTCTAATTACTTTGATGCCCACGATCTTTTTTTCTGTTGATACAAAACATTACGAATATTCCCACGGTTTTATTCAATTTATTTTAGAAAACATCTGTGTTCTTCATCCGTCCCTTCGTCCCGCTCTGATATCAAATGTAGTTTCTGAAAGCAGCCCTTACCCTCAAACCAATTGATTGAATGTATGTGACAGTAGAGGAAAAAGACAACAGCAATAGACACGGTGATAAAATCAGATCACTTACTGATCCCTCTTATCAGACAAGAAAAATAAATTGATCATTCATGGATTTCAACAATTGCAGAATCCTCTGTTTTTTATTACTGAACTGTTTCGATACACAGCAGTCTTTTATTCCGGCTGGATTAAAAACTACGCTGGGCTTGAATACAAATAGAATTCAAAGGAATAGTTCATAGCATAACAGAAGGAACTTATTATGCATTAACAGCAACATGCCTTAACATTAATTATTCGCTGGCAGAGGAAAAGGTAAAACTGAGCTTCTTAGCTGAATTTAAGAGGTTCTTAACTGAATTTAAACAAAAACAAACTACAATTAAAACAAACTGTCCCCATCAATCATCAACAAACCCCATGCTTGGCAAAGTTTGTGAATAACTAGAGTTTGACATATATCGAACCACGAATAGAAATTGTACATGGATGAACAGAATGTTAGTGTTCAACTATACTAGAAAATGTGTAATGCGGAGAAACAACACATAGAATCGGTACTGGAGGTCCTAAATGAAAAGATTCAAATAGAAGAATAGGATCAGTTAGCCTATCTTGCGGAGAAGAACTTGGTCTCAATTCTCATAGAAGTTCAAAAAAGGGAAGAACTATTCTACAGAGGATTTTGGAGAGGTTTGGTTACAAAATGGAGATTGCTCCAACATTAAAAGAAGTATCGTGAAGATTCTAAAAATAACTTTTGGAAAAATTAGAATTGGTTTTTATTTTTTTTAACTGTTGAAAAAAAATTATGAGATCAAATACCCGTGTGGAGATCATTTTATCGCTTGAGCAACAAAGGCGAAGAGGTAACTCCTGTCTGCCGATTTGTCTCGCCAGGTCCCTCACTAAATCGTGCATTCTTATTTTGGAGCTCCCCTTTGCTCTTCTCCAAATACCTCCACTCCAATCCACGCTGTCATCCTGGAAGAAAGTTCATTAGCTACATTACTGTAATAAACAGCTCTAATAACTTTAAAAAATCATGATAATGATCTATGCTTATTTAAGGGCATGCAAGCAGTTTATACCCCTAATTCTCTCTGGCGAATTATGTCTGCACTTTTTAACTCCACGAGGCATTTACGATGGAGCGTCTCAAGGCATTGAAAGCCGTCATCATTCAATAATCCATCCAAAACCCTCTCCACCAGATCTCTATCTTCTCCCATCAAGAAATGGGCAACATCTAAAAAGGCCTCTTTCTCTCTACCGTTGAGAGATTTATAGCTATCCATTACTATCTGACTTAAGACCTCATCCGGCAGTCCTTTACTGAGGCTGTCCAAGCGCTTCTTCCACATTCTTGGACGACGTTCATTGACGAACAGTTCTCCTAAAACTATTAAAGCCAAAGGAAACCCACCACACATTCTAACCAATTCTTCCACCATATTTTGCAAATCTTGGACTGGTTCGGTGTGACCGAAAGCACGCCAGCAGAACAGCTCCTGGGCATCTTTTGCACCTAGTAATTCGACATCGTATATTTCTACTCGAGGATTCCCAGGAGTCCCTTGAAGCAAAGTGCGGTCTTTAGATGTCACCAAGATCAGACTGCCGTCTCCCACATGATTCTTTACAAATAACAGATTGTCTATTTGCTCTCTATTATCTATATCTTCAAAAACAATCAAAACAATCAACCCTCGCAGACGATCTCGAAGGAGGGTTCTACCTCTACCCGTATCCTCAATGCACAAATTTCGGTCACGCAGCAGATCCCTAAGCAGAGTTTGCTGCAGAGATGGTAAATCTCTTTTACTTACATCAGATAAGAAACAACATCTCTGGAATTGGGAACACTTGGAGTTGTAGAGATGAGTAGCCAGAATTGATTTCCCCGATCCGCTAAGCCCCACAATCCCCACGACGTTGGTGCCGCTTGGACTCAAAACCTGCTTTTCCAAATTAGCTGCTGCTTGAAGAAGTCCCACAGGATGATCACACACATACAGTTGTTTCTTTCCCACCTTTTCTAATACTTTGTCGACTATTTGTTTCAAACGATCTCCATGGTTACTGAAAAAAATGAAGAACTTGTCATAAATCGGAAGCTCATGTAAAGAACCCCACATTAATATATTTTCAGATCATTGTAAATAGGTACTTACTCTTTCTCCGTCTCGAACACCACGCCAGAAATATCAGCGACTTTGTTCAGGGCGGTTATC
Source organism: Cryptomeria japonica (assembly GCF_030272615.1). Lineage (NCBI taxonomy): Eukaryota > Viridiplantae > Streptophyta > Pinopsida > Cupressales > Cupressaceae > Cryptomeria > Cryptomeria japonica. The sequence continues at coordinate 717,330,337 of NC_081409.1, read as the reverse complement.
CATCTGTCCACTTGTTCAATGGTAATCCTGCCCTTGTCTCTATGATCCTGAAAGGCTCCGGCATATGCTCCCTTGCCAACATGGCGAAGCTCCCAAGGTTGGATATCATAGAAGATGGGGATAATATTACCATGAGAATCAAACATCCATAACAGCTCATCCAAACACCAAACGGATTCCGCATATGTTTTGGAGAAAATAGCGATGTGGACGGAGGCACCACGAATGGCAGATTGAATTGCAGGGGGAAAGGGATCTCCCACTTCCAATTCCCGTTCATCGAGAAACACCCTCAATCCATGCTCACTGAGTTCGCGATAGATGAGGCTGGCAAGAGTTTTCTTGGTATCAGGCCCTCTGTGATTAATCAAAACATCATAAGATGGAAACACGTCTTCCATAAGGAGATCGTTCACTTTCACGAAGTATTGCAACCCAGAAAAATAGCAGAGAGACGAACACAGAGTGAGGAAATTTTAAAGCTGTCGAGGAACCAGTCAGAAGAAAGCCGGCCACACAAGTTACCCACAATGCGCGTAATCATTATGTCAATTTCATACAACGAAAGTGGGGTCACCGTCACTGGAGTCGAGAATTATCTCCAGCTTTTTCTTTAGTGGAAGACAGCCAAGGGGTGTTCGGGATAAGGAATTAAAACTATTATCAATACAAAGCTGCCAAAAATGTTGTTCTTACAACATAATTGAAGAAAGGACCGTCTCACGACTTACAGTCGCTAACATTGCTAGAATCTGTACTCTATAAATTGGAAATAATCGGGTGCTCCAATGGTGGAGAGGACATTTTCTAATTATTTTCCCACATTACTCCGATCGCAATCATACATAAGATAAGACCTCTCAATTAATATAATTTGAAAAATTATTGTTTTCTAATGTATCCCCCGTAAGTTGATGAATGGTTTAGGTTAACCAATTATTTATATGTTCCATTCCTAATGACATATATCATTTTCTTTTACTTTTTGATGGACATTTTTTTTAACATGAAGACAAAATATTTTTTTGAAAATATTTATTAATAAACAAATAGGTGAAAACAATCAGTTTTCTATTGGATAGAACTTATAAAAATATATTTATTAATATATAAATATGTGAAATTAATTAGTTTTTCATTGGATAAAAGTTTTTTTTGGTGCAGTTTATGGTTGAGTTTCAATAATGATTTATTTATTTATTAATAATTCTTTGAATATCTACATTAATTAGTGTCACGTGTAGTACTCTTGCACACAAGTTTAATTTTTACGGTCAACCTTCTTTGTCAAGCAATTTATTATGATGGTTGTTCATTCTTTCCTCTCTCACCTAGAAACCTATTTATAGTAGGGCCCTACTATTTATTAAGCCCTATTTAAAATAGTGGGAAGTCAATCAAGATCCTCTAAGCTAAAGTGATATTAAGATATATTTTAATATCAATAAAATTATATACAAATTAAATGAATATTATAATTATATTTTCTAATTTTGAATATCTACCCAATATATTTCCTTTCATGTAATAAATTATTTTTAATTTTCATTTTGTTTTGTGATAAAAATGCCTAGATATGGTCATACTATAATCAAATTCAACTCCTATCTCACACACTTCAAAACAAAAAAATTTGTTACCTCTTGCAACTTTTACATGTTCAATGAATACAATGAAGTCTCATACATTTCCTGGCATGTTGTGCAATAGGAGATGTATGGAGCTACTAGGAAACTAGAAAAGTCAATTATCTAAGCTTTAACCACTAGGTCGTAAGTTGTCACATGCCCATGGCTTCAACATCCCATTCACTAGAGTCCTTTTCTTCTATTATATTAACTTGTAATTTATTCCATCTAAGCTTCTAGTCACCTATATTTATCTTCATACAATGTAATGGAGCCATATGACTATGACTCAATTAACACCTCCAATTGGTGTGTAGCCTCATGAGTCTCCTTTTGTGTAAGCAATGGGCATCATAGTAACTCTTCCTAGATATGAATTGTTAATCCACCAATGAGTCGTGCCTTGTTTCTAACATCATATATGATCAGACAATTTTGAAGCTGACTCTTTAAAGTGGTCATCATATACTTTCATAAACTCATCTAGTTTTTTTTCTTATCTCCTTGAGGATAGCTATGCTCCACTATTTCATTTCTAGATAGTCAAATTGAAAAATAAATTGGTCTTTAGATAGCCCCCATGTTAGTCAAACTAATAATAGGGTTAGTGCATGCATACTAATGATGTGTGCAAACTTGCAATGTTTTTGTCAATAGTTTAATTTGTGTTTGTGAACACTTATATGTTATGCAGTCTTGAATATATTTCAATGTTGACTTACATCCTCACCACTCCAAATGGGTTAGTTAGAGTCAACTTGTGACTGATTACTTGACTCTACAATAGGACATGAGAGTATGTGACACAAGAATTTGACATAATTAAGGTACTTATGACAAGATAAACAGTCTTAGAAACTTGATTGAAACTAGAAATAACTTGGTCAAATATTAAAAATTTTGGTGTTACCTCTATTTCCCTTTTTGCTAAAGCCTCGCATTGTAATATATTCTTTAAAGACAAATGTATGCCCTTATTACTCAATGAGCATATTCTAGTATTGGGATTATGCAAAATGGTGAACATATGTCACAACATATTTCATCCCCATAAAGATGCATACACTCTATCATTGCAACATATGCTCCAATTCAATCAATAGGAATTTTATTCTATAGAACAAAAATCCCTGACTAAGAACTGTTATTTCTCTCCATTAATTTCATTTTTTAATGTCTAATATGATACTCCTATTTCTACACACAGCTCCTTTGTATGCAGTGTGCCAATTTGAATCCTATTTTGAATTGAATGATTATAACATCGTATTTTATTTCATATATTTATCTATGCTCATGACACACTCTATTATTATAAACCCTCTCCATCTCAATCTAGAACTATGCAATAAAATAGATGTACCCTCAACCACTCACCCATAATTATGGTGAGATACTACTAATTGAGGAAGCTTTCACTTGTTTTTCTACAAGTAGCATCTTAACCCATAGACTTGTGATTAGTTGAAAGATCTTACATTTAAGGGGTGTAAAAGTAGTTAGTCAATGATTCTTTTGTGAAAATATGTATGGTAACTATAAACTATAAAATATTAGAACAAATCACACCTTTTACAAATGTAACGACAAAATTCATCCAAACAAAATTAATTTGGATTAACAAGAGATTTGGTGTCACTTTATAGAATTTCATTGGCATTGCCATGTAGACAGCTAATTAAATGTGTTCGGAGAGATTAGTCAAGCATTTATCATAGAAGTCAACACCAAAAAGCTGTAATAGCTGTTGTTGATGATTTCTCATGCAAGCTAGAATTTTTCCTTCAAAAAATCTCATCTTGTGTTCAATTTAGTAAACAATTTACAACTGCAATTCTCGGTAACAGACACACATAATGCAACGAAACATCCATTCAATAACCTATAGACCTCATCCCAATCTCATCTTGTGTTCAATTTAGTAAACAAGCCCATTAATACTTAATAACCAAGCACTTCACCCAAAGTTCTAATATTTTCTTCTTTCATACTTAAAGTCAAATTGTCTATTGTCTTGGGGAAAGGACCAAGCACTTCACCCAAAGTTTTAATATTTTCTTCTTTCATTTACTTTTTAAGATGATTTAATTGTGATTCAAAATTTTATATAGTGAAATTCAATGATATGTAGTGTTCAAATTGTCTATTCTCTTGGAAAAAGACCAAGCACTTCACCCAAATTTCTAATATTTTCTTCTTTCATTTACTTTTTAATATGATTTAGTTGTGATTCAAAATTTAATATACTCAAAGTCAAATTGCCTATTGTCCTGGGAAAAGACCAAGCACTTCACCCAAAGTTTTAATATTTTCTTCTTTCATTTACTTTTTAATATGATTTAGTTGTGATTCAAAATTTAATATACTCAAAGTCAAGGATGTATAGTGTTTGAACTATCCAATGTCCTTGGAAAGGACCAAGCAATTCACCCAAAGTTCTAATATTTTCTTCTTTCAATTACTTTCTAATATGATATAGTTGTGATTCAAAATTTAACTATCCAATGTCCTTGGAAAGGACCAAGCAATTCACCCAAAGTTCTAATATTTTCTTCTTTCAATTACTTTTTAATATGATATAGTTGTGATTCAAAATTTAATATACTCAAAGTCAAATTGTCTATTGTCCTCAGAAAGGACCAAGCACTTCACCTAAAGTTTTAATATTTTTATCTTTCATTTTCTTTTTAATATGATTAAGTTGTGATTCAAAATTTAATATAGTCAAAGTCAAGGATGTATAGTGTTTGAATTGTCTATTGTCCTAGGAAAGGACCAAGCACTTCACCCAAAGTTCTAATATTTTCTTCTTTCATTTAGTTTTTAATATGATTTAGTTTTGATTCAAAATTTAATACAATCAAAGTCAAATTGTCGATTGTCCTAGAAATGGACCAAGCACTTCACCCAAATTTTTAATATTTTCTTCTTTCATTTTCTTTTTAACATGATTAAGTTGTGATTCAAAATTTAATATAGTCAAAGTCAAGGATGTATAGTGTTCAAATTGTCCATTGTCCTTGGAAAGGACCAAGCACTTCACCCAAAGTTCTAATATTTTCTTCTTTCAATTACTTTATAATATGATTTAGTTGTTATTCAAAATTTAATATACTCAAAGTCAAGGATGGGGAGTGCTCGAATTGTCTATACAGATGCTAAAAGAACAAAAGATTTGTGATATGAGAGTTTTTGGAATTTAATGATTAAATTAAAAATCAGTGATTAACCTGATAGTTTTTGAAATTTAATAATTAAATTAAAATTGAAAACACTATTCTAATTTTTAATTTAATCATTAAATTTCAAAAACATCCTATCACAGACCCTTTTGATGCATAGACATCTTCCCTACCACCACCATTAAGCAGCCATCTAAAAAGTATATAATTTACTTTTTATGTGGTTATTATCCCATCACTAGGTAAATGAGGCAAATAAATGCTTTGCGTAGACCTGGGTGCATCGAAAAGGGTGGAAGTCGGGACGACTTATGTGTCTGGATAGCAATACAAAGATTGTGTTGAATCAACATAATCAACAAACAAAGATAGAGGAAAGGAGCCAGTAGTCGCCATAGCTAACTTCATGCAGCTTAAGCTCCTAAACTGTTCATCTGATTTTAACGATTCTTTTTTGGTTCTCTCCATATGTGACTTAACTGCTTAATGCTATTGTTTTGGCTTGTGGGTAGTAACGATGCACGTTGTGGAATTCGTTATGTGCACAAAGGTAAAAAATTACACATTTCAAAGTGCGGTCCAATACATGATCACCTTTGCGCCAATAGTAGATAACTTAAAATAGCTGGTAGTAGTGGACAAATGCCCTAGTAGTAGTCGACAAATACCCAATAGTGGTGCACAAATGTCCCAATAATGAGCTAATTATGGTAAAAGAAGCTAAAAAATGCACCACTATTGATACATGTGATATTTATTAATGGACCTTCCATTCCCATTTTTTTTTTACTCTTATTATGTGTACTAATGAAAGGTGAGGTTGACAAAAAAAAAAATGTAGGTTATTGAAGTTGCTTGGAAACTGTGCCACAATTATTTGAGCCAAACTAAGATGTCCATCCTTTTAATGATGTTCGGGTAATCACTCTGGTTTTATCCAGGTAGTCTGGATTCTCGTTAGTTTACCTCCATAAACCATGGCTTCAACTGCCGGCAATGAGAAAGAATTAAGTATTCATGTGCTTATTTGCAGAATAGACAAGTTAATGAACCTCATCCCTATCTCATCTTGTGTTCGATTTAGTAAACAATTTACAACTACAATTCTCGGTAACAGACACACATAATGTAACGAATCATCCATTCACTAACCTATGGACCACAAATCACATACCTCTAAAACTTTGTGCACATGGAGCTCACCATAGAAATATCCTTTTTGGAGTCTAGCGCTAATTTTCAATTAAATATAATTAATGTCATTTCATACAAATCAATGGTTGATAGTCGCTTAGACGCGTGCAAGATGACTGAAACGTCTGCACTGTCGATTTTTTCGGTTGCTTTATTATGTTATTTGAAATCATATTCGCCGGTTTGTCTTCCAAAGGGTTTCGACATATTACTCTGCCCACATAAATATCTTCTGGACACTTTTACCTAGTCTTCCACCTGCTCCCCAGTCACATCGAAGTTGAAATTGTTACACGTCTTTTGTCCATTCATCGCTACACTAGCAGATTCCGTAATGTGATCATTACTGCAATACTAATTCATTTGTACTTTCGTAAGAAGTACCTATTATTTCTCTTGAAATGAATGAAGACACAACATTTAAAATTGGCATTAATTTATACATGTAACTTTAACCAAAAGAACTCACCTCTCTGATCCACGTAGTTTACTTAATATTTGGTTCTAAAACATTTTTTTGAGGATACAATGTTTACACAAATGACCTAAAACTTTTTTTAATATAATAAAATATTATTTTAAGATTGAAAATACTATTAAAAAAGGGAACTTTTTTCAAGAATGTTTTTTTCATATATTTTGTTATCTTTTATATCAATTATTTTATTATATGTTTAATTTACATAAATTTTATATTATAATTGTATATATTATTATATATATCTTATAAATTATATATTTAAATATGTTCATATTAAATATAATATATGTCAAGGAATATAGGGGAAGAGCACCAATAGCTGACATAGTTCCAATAACCATCATGTTATCGTCATCGTGACACCCTAATGGCCGTCATATTGAAAAACACCATTAATAAATTTGTTTTGTACCAATAGCCGATCATTTTTTGTTGATAATTGACCCATTTATGCACCACTATTGGAACATTTTTGCAAAACTATTGGGACATTTGTCCACAAGTACTGGTGGTTTTGAGTGGACAGTTAGTAGAACATCTTTAGTGAGGTATCAAGCGACACTTTGAAATGTGTACTTTTTGACATTTGTGCACATAACTAATTCCACAACGTGCATCGTTACTACCCAGAAGCCAAATCAATAGCTTTAAGTAGTTAAGTCGCATACAAAGACAACAAAAAAAAAATTCAAAATCCGATGTACCATTTAGGATCTGTAAGTACGCAAAGTTAGCTATGACGACTCTTCCCCTAGGTTTAGTAATGATCTCATTTAATGTATCCAAACAATCCCATATTATTTTTAAGAGGAATTATATTTAATAATATGTTAGAAAAATTATATATATTATTAGTAACTTATATTATAATGTGGCACTTATTTATAATTTCTAATATTTTTTGGAAAAATGTGTATAATAATTTATTAAAAAGATATATTCAAGAAAAAGATGTAATATATATCATTTGAATATTTTTTTAAGAATTAATTAAATTAATTTATAATCTTGTATATATGAAAAAAAAAAATTTTAAATAACTTTATAGAAAAATGTAGAAAAAATTTCAATGAAAAGAAATTAAATATATCTCTCATGTAGTAATCTTTTTGGTTTTTAAGGTTTTCTTTTATGTTTTATATTGGACTCTTGGTTTTATATTTGTATTATAATTAATTAAATATTTTTAAAAAATTTAATTAAAATAAGATAGAACTATTTTTATTATAATAATTTTTAATTAAAATAATAAATATTGTAATAAGCTTAAAATAAAATCATATTTAAGAATTAGATTTAGGATTAAGTTTAATAAATAGACATGTAGATAGATGATATGAACAAGATTATTTTGAGTTGAAGCTTACATGTTTGAATGCACATTATTATTAGTTATTTGTTACATTTATATTTAAACACTCTAATAGTTAAATTATGTTTTCTTATTGGCCAATAGGATTGTAGGAGGGTACAATTGTTTAGTAATTTAATTTATTAATTGGAATCCATAAAATTCTAAAACATTAATAAAATGAAATTTAGTTATAATTATGTGATTTTAAGAAGACTGTTTAATTTTTTTATATCTTATTTACATAATTAATAATTAAAAATAATTTTTATTAAAATAGTTCACTTAATCAATTTTTGATACAAAATATACAATTGTCAATGTTTAAATATATTCAATATACATATTTTAAAATAATATTAAATAATTAATTTTGAATAATATCATATTTAAATTTTTTTCATATTATTGATTTGAAGAATGTCTAGAAAATAATTTTAAAAATTTCATCACAAAGCAAAAATTCAATCAAAGGAATACTAGTAATGTTATTGACTATCTATCATATGTGACACTTTTCACATTACTTACATGCTTTACCATTCTAGATTTAACTATTTGTTAGCATATACATTTTGTGAGATATTGAAGAACTAGATGGGCATTGTTAGATTGCAAGGTTGCTTAATCTATGGAGTTTTGTTGATAAAAAATGATTCATAAGGTGTGAAGCTATAAATCTATTTTCCACATCCCATTAAACATAATATTTAATAAAATTTTGAATTTTGCAAATGCACCACACTATCTCTCAAACTACTAGAAACATGAGATGTCCCACACAACATTCAACCATTGTCAATCCTATGTTCTAGATTCCATCGTCATAATAAAATCATGCATCTAATTTATTCATCAATGTCTAATCCCTTTTCTTATTAATTGGATGTATTTCATCTTCTAGGAAAAATATGTCAGTATTATATGTAATGAATTCTTGAGTCCTCAAGCACATGATGTATTGGATTGGTGGACACTTCCCATGGAAACATGCCATATTTTGATTGTTGACCAAAATGACAATAAAATATCAATTTCTCTATTGTCAATATCTCCTTCCCTCTATATCCATATGTGTTCTCCCTCTTTCTCTCTTTTACCTCTCTATCGATTTACCTCTCTCGCCCAATCATATGTCCCTATCTATATCTTTATTCTTATTTATCTCCTTCTCTAAATCCCTCTTTCTATATTCCCATCTCTCTATCAATATTCCTCTCAATAATCCTCTAACTAACACCCTCCCTCTCTTTTTCTCTCTTTTACTCTAGGGTAAAAGCACAAAGTTGTGTCACATTTCAGGCTAACTTATCAGCACAAGTGAATTTAAGGAATTCTAACTAAAAAATAATTTTAGTAAAACATATGGTCTATATAGATTCATTATAGCTAAGTTATATATGAGCCACAACTTTTCCAATTGGAAGTGTCTACTAAATGTATATTTTATATTACTTTTGGTCTAATTAAAAAAAAAAAAAACTCGATGTTTCAACAACTCCTACTCTTATAAATAATTTTTTTTTTGAAATGGAAAAATTCCCTTTTATAGATCTATAAGTGAATTTTCCAAAATATATATTTTTTAATATTTTAATTAGTTTTTATGTTTTATATTTTATTTTTATTGAAAGTAGGTCATCACACTAAAAATATAAGGTTGATTATCTTGTCAAGGAAAAATACTAAAATTTATTAGAAAAATTGAAAAACATATGATGGAGCAGAGAAAAGAATCTATGTCAAGATGATATAATTCTTTTATGATTTGGATAAATAATTAAGAAAAAAGGTGGGAATTGGAAACAGTTATATTTCAGCACACACAACTTTTCAAATTTAATGAAAAATATATTATTATATAAAATAGTAAACAATATATCCATGCACTAAAGTTTCAAGTTATCAATATACAAAAAAAAAATTCAAGAAAAAAAAGTAAATTTTATTAAATAAAGTGTGGTGGCTTGTATAACTTCAATTTCAGCATTTTTTCAGCAACTAAATTATAGTATTTACTTTATAAAAAACTATATTCAAATTATTTTCAAATTTTTTGTTAAAATTATAAACTTAAAAGAGACATAAGAATATAAATTTGATTAGTTTACATAATTTCAAAATTCAAAACATATATTTCACTTTTGTTGATTTAATTTAAAAAGTTGAATCAGCATTGGCCATTTCCTTTATAAAAGTGTGACTCAACTTTGTACTTTTACGCTCTATCTCTCTCATATATATTCTTCTCCAAGATATATATATATATATATATATATATATATATTTACCTTTCTCCATTCTTTCTTTTTCCTCTTTCAAACATCTTCCTCTCTCTCCCTCTTGCCCTCTTTCTCTTTCTACCTTCATCTTTATCTCAAACTCTTTATATAATTTTATGTTTATCTCTCTTTTTCTTCATCTCTCTTTGTTTCATTAGATTCCTTTAACTCAACTCTTTCTCCATATCTATCAATCTACATTTATTTTATCTATTTACCTCTCTCTCTCTCACTCTATCTCTCCTACTATATATCTCTATATTTCTATTTATACCTCTCTCTCTCTCTCTCTCTCTCTCTCTCTCTCTCTCTCTCTTTCCCCTTTCCCCCCTCTCTTTTTATGTGTCCCCTCTCTCTTTCTCTTTGTCTCTCTCCCTCCCTCGCTCACTCCCTATCTCTACCTCTCTCCCTTTATCTTCCCATATATCTAAGCTATATCTCTTTCCTTTCTCATATATATCTGTTCTCCCTCTTTTTTTGTCCCTCTCTCGATCTTCTCCTATTTTTATCTCCCTCTCTCCATCTCTGTTTGTCTATATCTACTTCTCCTTGTTTGTTTTACTCTCAAATTGTCTCTTTGTTTATTTCCTTCTCACCCTCTCTCTATATCCTTATATCTCTATCATCATCTATATCTCTCACTATCTATCCCTCCCGCTCTTCCTCCACATATCTCTATCTTTCTATGTCTCTTTAGCTTTATCTCTCTTTACCTATCTGTATCTCTCCATAAATTTATTTTTCTCATCATATCTCCCTCAATATTTCTCTCTCCTCTTCTATCTTTACACATGTACCCCTCTCTATCTATTTATCTCTCTCCCCCTCCCTTTCCCTATCCTTTTTATACCCCTATATCTATATCTCTTTGCATATTCATTTCTATCTCTCCATATTTCTTCTATTTCTCCCTATGTATATATCTTGTTATCTCCCCACATCTATCTACCCCTATATCTCTCTATCTAGCTCCCTCTCTATATCACTCCCAATATCTAAATTTATCTTTCTATCTCTCCCTCTCTCATTCTCTTCCTTCGTCTCCCTCTATATATTTATCTCTTCCATCTCCATCTTTTCATCCTCCTCTCCTTATCTCTCACTCTCCTCTCAATATCCATCTACTTCTCCATCTCCATATCCATATCTATCTCTATCCCCTATTTTCTATCTCCTGACCCCTCTCTCATTGTTTATCTCTTCCCCCTCTATCTCTCCTTCTTTATATCCTTACCCATCCATCTTTTTGTCTCCCTATATTGTAAACATAATGTGAGCATGTTGATAATGGGCTCTAACTATTGACCTTCCAGATCTTAAGAGTGGAAGCCCCACAAAATTTGTGTAAAGAAAAACTTGTAGCAAACCAACCACAAATTCGGAAAACCCCAACCTCAAAAGACCAAGGCTTCCATCTCCAAGGCTGCAGATAAAATATCTCACTCCCAAAGCCAAGACCACCCACCACAACCATTGCACCTTCCTGTAACCAGACATAGCCTCTTGCAGTCCCTAACCCTTGCCAAGGAGATCCAAGGAAAACTGGAGGAAAACATCACCTCCTTCCCCACCGTAATCAGCCAGATCTCAAGAAAACTGCAATCAAAAGCGAAACCGTCGCGTAGGGCAAAACAACAAGCATGGGTTGAAAAGAGAAGACCTTCTCCTAGCCCATTGCATCATCTGTTCCCGAAACCCTAGCTCATCCGCTTCCAGCATACACAATTCATTGTTAAAACAAATAAAATTTAATATAATTAAAAGTTGTATAGATTAATAATGTCTATATTCTCTGTAAGATATGACTATATATATATATTTTTTGATTGTAATAAAGAAAAGAATTGTTATCAAATTGTTTATTACTATAAGTTCTCATTGGATAGCTACAATTTATTATTTGCATTTTATCTTTTTATTTGAGGCATACATTTTCTACTAAGATTTCACACTTATTTGATTGATCTAATTATTTTAATATTATTCTTTAAATATTATATTATCACATTTATTTTGTTGATCTAATTATTTTGATTTTATTCTTTAAACATTAGGTTTGTTAAAATTAATTTACTTATATTGTGAACAATTTTCACTATGCTAAACGCTGGTGTGAAATAAAAGTAGGAAAAATCTGCATAAGTATGAACTGTCAATTCACTCTCATGGCTCTATGCAGAGAGATGCTAGCGATGTCTGTTCCTGCAGTCAAGTCAGTTGTCGTATAACTTTTTTCATCTACATTTCATACAGCGGAATGTGTGGTCAAGGAGCTTTGGCACCAGCAATACAAAGCTGTCATTAATTTCTTCTCTTTATGTCCATTTGGGTCAAGAAGTGTTTGGCACGGAATTTTTTCACTATCTTAATATTAATTTACTTACATTGTGAACAATTTTCACTATACTAAACGCTGGTGTGAAATAAAAGTAGGAAAAATCTGCATAAGTATGAACTGTCAATTCACTCTCATGGCTCTATGCAGAGAGATGCTAGCGATGTCTGTTCCTGCAGTCAAGTCAGTTGTCGTATAAGTTTTTCATCTACATTTCATATAGCGGAATGTGTGGTCAAGGAGCTTTGGCAGCAGCAATCCAAAGCTGTCATTAATTTGTTCTATTTAAGTCCATTTCATACAGCGAAATCGGGGTCAAGAAGTGTTTGGCACGGAATTAAATCTACGGCTGCGAGTAATTTGTTTTCTTCACACAATTCAGCGAAATTAAATCACTGTACCTATCGCTCCTTATGTCGCTGACATTGTTATAGACGTCCATTACAAATCGAAAATAGTGGAGGGTAGTTTCTCATTATCTTCCCTCATAATAACTTCGAGTGCAATCATGCATATAATATGATATCTCGTTGAATATTTGGAGATCTTGTTGGGTGCATTCCCTTTTACATTATCACCTAATAGATAATTAGAAAATGATTTATGTTTAGCATATTTAAATTGAATATATTAAATTAATTAAATCTCAACTATTTTTAAATATAATCTCGGAGTCAATTAATTTTGATGCATATTAATTTTTAAGTTATATTCTTCAAATTTGTTGAATAGAAAATGTTGCATGGAGTATTTCATCATTTCTTACATTTTAATATTTAAAATATAAAACAAACTATATTGAGTATTATCATATTTAGATTATTGTATTATTAAATAGATTTTGTTTTTAAAAATATAAGAAAGTTTTAATCAAAATTCATAATAAAAGGTCCACCCTATTGTTTGAAAATTCTATCAAACAATAACTATTAGCTATAATTTGTTTTGATGCATATTGCTCCAATGTGTAATTTTATTTGTCTAAAGTTTAGTATATTTTTATATGAGAGATATAAGTTTAAATAAGATTACTACATGTTGAAGAATCCTATCCCTAACTCTAACCCTAACCCTAACCCTAACCCTAACCCTAACTAAATATTTATTCTTATTCAACATTAAAAATAACCTTAATTAAAACCCAACTATAATTAATAAAACCTAATGATAGCCCTTATTGAACCAAAATTATAATCCTAATTAAACTATAATCTATCCCCTAATCAAATCCTAATCATTTATTAAACTTAATCCTAATCCTAAATGAAACCTTACCCTAATTGAATCACGACCCTGATTGAACCCTATACCATATTAGATTATAACCCTTCCACTTATTGAAATAAACCACTCACTATTAACCTAGCCTAATTCAATTATAACATTAACCCCGATTGGACTGAACCCCAATCTTATTTCAATCCCAAGCTTATCTCAAGACCAACATTAACCCTTACCTTAATTAAACTCTAATATTAATCCTAAATCTCATCATTGGTCTCTAATCTTGAATGTAATAGAATGCAAAATTGAACTCTAATCCAAATTGATGCTTAACCCTAACTCTGACCCTAAGAAGACACTTAGTTAAATTCTAACCCTAGACCTTATGGAACCCTAATGCTAATATTATTTGAACCCTACCCTGATCTTAGTTACACCCAACCATATATGAGCCCCAACCCTTACACTAATTGAACTCTAACCCTAACCCTAACCCTAACCCTAATTGAACCCTAAACCTAATTATATTTGATTCCCAACTCTTACATATTGAAGATTCCTAGTCCTAACTCTAATCCTAAAACTAAAATATTTACCCTTATTGAGTTGTATCCCTAACCTTAATTAAACACCAATTGTTATTAAAATCTAACCCTAACTTTTAGTGAACCAAAATTGCACTCCTAATTAAACTATAACCATTTCCAAAATTTAATCATAATAATTTGTAAACCTTAACCCTAATGTTGAATGAAATCTATGAATATAATTGAATCACAACCTAATTGAACCCTACCCATTAGTGACTACTAATTCTTTTTCCTAATTGTAAGATAAGTCACCATTAACCTAATTGAAATGTAACAATAAAATAGCTTAAGTTAATTAATTTTAAAATTAATTTCAATTTTTGTTATATTAAACATATTTTAATGTAATAATTTTGAATTGAATTTTATTTTAAATATAAAATAAAATGATTCATATTTAGCATATTTAAATTGAATATATTAAATTAATTAGATCATATTAAATATTTTTAAACATAATCTTGGAATCAATCTTGTTGTATCCAATCTTTTTTACATTATTAATTGCTAGATTGATGTACATTATTTTTGTAGTTTTATTCTTTAAATTCATTGAATAGAAAAAGTTGTATGGATCATGTCTTAAATTTTGATATTCAAAATATATAAGCAAAATTTCATATTATCATATTTAGATTATGGTAATATTAAATAGACTTTATTTTTAAAAAATTAAGAAGTTTTTCATAAAAATTCATAATTATTAGCTATAATTTATTTTTTATGAATAAAGTTATCTATAGAAACTATTATTGCAGTATGGGAGATAGAAGTTTAAATAAGATTACTACCCTTTGAATAATCCTAGCCCTAACTCTAACCCTAACCCTAATTGAATATTTATCCTTATTCAACATCAACCCAAACCTTAATTAAACCCAACTATAATTAAAACCTAATGCTAACCTAACTCTAATCTTACTTCAATCTCAAACTTACCTCTAACCCTAATTAGAAGTATTATATTTTTTTTTTCATATTTTTTTTAATTTTATAAAGTTAAGATGCATGATTTTTATTTTTATTTTGAATTCTAATTCTAACCCTACCCCTAATTGAGCCCTAAACCTAATTATATTTGATTCTCAACCCTTACATATTGAAGATTCCTAGTCCTAATTCTAATCCTAAAACTAAAATATTTACCCTTATTGAATTGTATCCCTAACCTTAATTACACCCCAATT
The DNA here is from genome assembly GCF_030272615.1 of Cryptomeria japonica. Taxonomy (NCBI): domain Eukaryota; kingdom Viridiplantae; phylum Streptophyta; class Pinopsida; order Cupressales; family Cupressaceae; genus Cryptomeria; species Cryptomeria japonica. The sequence continues at coordinate 717,314,883 of NC_081409.1, read as the reverse complement.
GTTATTAAAACCTAACCCTAACTTTTAGTTAACAAAAATTGCACTCCTAATTAAACTATAACCATTTCCAAAATTTAAGCCTAATAATTTATAAACCTTCACCCTAATGTTGAATGACTCTATGAATATAATTGAATCACAACCTAATTGAACCCTACCCCTTATTGAATTCTAATACTTTTTCAAATTGTAAGATAACCATCACCATTAATCTAACTGAATTATAACAATAAAATAGCTTAAGTTAATTAATTTTAAAATTAATTTGAAGGTTTGTTAAATTAAATATAACTTATTATCATGCAATAATTTTGAATTGAATTTTCTTTTAATTATAAAATAAAATGATTCATATTTAGCATATTTAAATTGAATATATTAAATTAATTAGATAGTAAATATTTTTAAACATAATCTTGGAGTCAATTTTCTTGTATCCAATCCTTTTTACATTATTCAATGATATATTGATGCACATTATTTTAGTATTTTTATTCTTGAAATTCATTGAATAGATAAAGTTGCATGGATCATACCTTAGATTTTAATATTTAAAATATATAAGCAACATTTCATATTATTATATTTAGATTATGGTAATATTAAATAAACTTTATTTTAAAAATATTAAGAAGTTTTCCATCAAAATTCATAATTATTAGCTATAATTATTATTTTTATTAATAAAATTATCTTTAGAAACTATTATTGTAGTATGGGAGATAGAAGTTTAAATAAGATTACTATGTATTGAAGAATCCTAGCCCTAACTCTAACCCTAACCCTAATTGAATATTTATCCTTATTCAACATCAACCCAAACCTTAATTAAACCCAACTATAATTAAAACCTAATGCTAACCTAACCCTAATCTTGTTTCAATCGCAAACTTCTCTATAACCCTAATTTAAAATCAATGACTTTTTTTAATTAAAGAAACTTATTTAATAATAAAATAACTTAAGTTCATTTTTTAATAATTAAAAACTTGTTTAATAATAAAATAGCTTAAGTTTAATTGAAAAATCTATTTTGTTTAATAACTTAAGCTATTTTATTTTTAAATAAGTATAACTATTTTGTTTAATTAAGCTATTTTATTATTAAATAAATATAGCTATGATTTATTTTGATGTGAACTAAAAATCTATTGATTATTTTCCTCAAATTTTGGGCATCTATTTTATTGTCTTAGTCCATGCTACATAGTTTCCATCATAGATTTTCAAGACTATTGTCTACTCATGGATAATGCATGAATAGTAGACAATTAAGTTCATTGTTATAAAATTCTTCTAAGCCTTTCAGTAGTTGTTGCCAAGTCTAATTAGAGCCACTAACTAAAATTTTAACATCGTATGAGCAACTAAAATCATAACAAAGCATTAGGTTTGAATACAAGGTTAAAAGAAATGTATATCAAAAATAAATTAGTGACATCTTACCTTTAATTGAAAAAATAATCTCTAATTCATTTCAGATCACTGGAGGCTTTTCTTGTCCATTGGAAGCTATTGTGGATCGAAATGCATTGGCTTTTACAGAACATAACAACTAGCACCTTGGTGTGCAATGGGTATGCCGAAAGAAGTGTGGAAGGTTAATCAGAAAAGATTTGGTTTATTTTTTCACATATAAATTATTTGTAAATTATTTTATTCTTATAAATATTATTAAAATATTTTTATTCATAAAATTTAAAATAAAAAAAGTTAATAAATATTTATAAATCATGTTGAATAATTTATTATTATCTTAATATTTAACATTAAATTATTATTTTCAAACTACACAAATAATTTTTTTTAAATTAAAATTTTATTTTTCTTACTAGTATTTAAATAAAAACTAAAATACTCATATCATTTTAATTCTATTAAAAATAAAAACAATAATAGTAGACAAATTTTGAAAATTATATAAATTAATAACAACTAAAACTTCTAACTTATATAATAATTAAATAAACTCATAATCTATTAAATAAACTCATAATCTACGTTTTTGTGTGGTACTAATTTCTAGAAATAAGATTTGTATGGGTTGGATAGGATTTTCAGGGTTTCTAGAAATAGATGTACAGAATTATTATCTCTTGTAGTTAAGGATTACATATTTTCCCATTTTAAAAATAAATTCAAAAATTTATTTTACTCAAACAAATAAGATAAAATATCTTAAAAGTGCAATGAGTGGTTGTCTAATTTGGAGATGAAGCATTTTTCGTACTTCGTACCTATTGTTTTCTTCCCACAAAAGCTGCAACCACCAAGTTGTTTAGCCATTTTTCAATGTACCATTACTTCGTCATTAATACATGATCGGTGTATACAGTTCAAATATGTTCGTATAGGATGCATTTGAAACAATAGTATTATAAGGCTGCATTTACAACTTTCTACGCAATACTTCTTACCGGAAATTTGCCCAATAGTAACAGTGTGTTGCGGTGTAGTTAAAGCGATATGTATGTCCGTATTGCAAAGTTGCTCAACAATAATAAAACAAATAGACGGTCGTGATTTATTTGATCGTCTTGCAAGTTTTGAATGACAATGTCCATCGTTTATAGATCATATGAGTCCATCTCAATACTAATATACTAGCAATTGCATTTTGGTGTGCAATGGGTACGTCGTAGAGGTGTGGAAGGTTAATAAGGGAAAAATGGGTCTGTTTTTTTGCATACATTTGTGCAGTACATGAGGTTAATTAGTATCTTTGCAACAAAGGTCTCAATGGACAAGTGATGGCTTCAAAACAACTATTATAGAAATCTAAACATGATTGAAGCAAAACCTTTGAATAAAAAGGATAAGTAGGTTTCATTACCAAAAGATTCATCTTTTTTTTGTAATAGAGAGGGACGGGGATGAAAAGAGAGAGAGATATAGGGGTATAGAAAGATGGAGTGATAGTGATATAGATTTAGAGGGAGAGATGGAAAAAGAAATCTTGAGAGTTAGAGATAGAAAGGCAATAATTTATAGATATAGAGCTATAGGAAGAGAGGGGAGGGGGGGGGGGGGAATAGAGGAATACAAAGGTATAGATGAAGATAGAGTGAGAGATGAAGAGGGAGATAAATAGATAGAAATATCTAGAGAAGATAGAAGGAGAAATAAAGATAGGTAGATAGAGAGGAATAAATTGAGAGGAAGAGAGAGGTATAAATGTCTCACTTCAGCCCATGTAGGGTAGGTGGGGAGATATTTCCATCTTGATCATAATTATTCTAGTGATCAACCATGTTGATTAATGAGGGGTTAGATGAAAGCAATCTCTCCTTAGTAGTTTTGATAATAATCTTGGGTTGACCGAGCACTTAGAATAGTAAAGGGGTATGGAGCTCATACTACCTATAAAAAGAATAATGGCAACGGGAGTGTTAGTTTAGTCTATTAGGGGTGGGTTCGAGCTAAGAAAACTAAAAAATTATCTTAGAAAATAAATAAATATTTTCCTTTTATGTTGTCTACATCTTGAGAATACTATCAAGATGGATTTTAAGGAGGATTGTAATTGCTAGGTGATTCATATGCACTATGACAAGTTTGATCTAATTTTAATGATTGTTGTCTTGAATGCATTGAATATTCTCCAATACTTATGTAATAGAGGTGAATTGAGTGCATAATTTAAAATTGGTTAGGGCATGATGTGAGACTTGAACTGAATGCACTGAATTTTGTTATACATTAACATAACCAAAGTTAGACAATTAAGTTGTATTTGTTTCTAGAATGGGGTTGCATTATGTATAAAGATTGAACTAATCATCAATATTAGATAAATAAGTTAGCAAGACACAAATTTTGTGTCCATAAATAAAAAAGATTAAAAAACAAGGATAAATTATACCTAGAGTCCAACTACACATAAATTATTATTTTTATAACTATATAAATACATTACAATATCAACCCAAATTAAATGATAAAATGCATTAAAAAGCTAGTTTTCACCATCATAATATTATAAATATATTGAATATTGATTTAATTTCATTACAATTTTTTTATATGATTTATTTTAATAAATATTTTGAATATTGATTTTAATATTATAATATTTTTCAATAATTTAATCTATTAGTAATACACAATTTATATAATTGAAAGAATATACTATTCAATCATAAACATTGTATTACATTTTTTTTATTTGAAATATAGAACAATAAATAAAATTAGATGTATAAAAAAGTATAACCATATCTAATCTTTATCAAAAACTAATATTTAAACAAAAATAAAATAATATCTAAATAAAATTTTATTTATTTTTTATTATCATAAACAAATGATAAAAAATAATTTTACAAAAAATTCTAAATTAAATTTATACAACTTTAGCATATACTATTTTAATTATCAATAAATAACCATACCATATATAATCTAAAATGTTATATTCTACTTTTTAATAAAAGACAGATTTTAAATAAAATATAAACTCTAATTAATAAAAAAATACTTTTAGATTCTATAAAAATATGATCTGAACCAAGCATTGAAAAGATAATATTATTTTTAAAACAGATTATTTTGGAACTATATGATGGTAAACTATCTTATTCTCATTTTTATGAAGAATAACATGAGAATGTTTAATGTCTTTTTGTTGATCAAGATAGATGATTTCAAGAGGTTTTTGAACTTACCTTATGGTTAGTTTGAATGAAGATGTACATAAGGCTCTATTTATTCAAAGGGTTTCTTGCTTAAATCAGACTGGTAGATAGAAAAATGTGATCTGAACCAAGCATTGAAATAAATAAAGAAAATCTCTACAAAAGTTTGCACAAAAATATAACGGTTATAATAAAAAATATTACATGGGAAACAGTGATAGGTACCAATCCTTCAATTAGACTTGTACAAGCGTGGCAAGCTATTAATTGTGAAGGGTTTCCAAGTGCCCGCAAAAGAACGAATACTATGCGTACAGTTCACAACAAAAATAATACACAAGTTGCTCGATACGGAAATATCATTTGTAGTTGGACATTATAGTGGATGCGAAATGCTAAGCGGGAAAACCGATCACGCTCACTACAGAATTGGAATCTGACGGCTACAGAAAGCATAAGCAAGACAATACGTAGGAGCTAGTTGCGTGGAAGAATACAGACCATAAGAGCTAGTTGCATGAAAGAAGCTAGACCATAGTGATGCAGTCACTAATGCAAGCTGACAAAAAGAAATCTGACCAATCAAAAAGAGAGAAAATGAATGGCAAGATTACATTAGAAGTGCCAATTAATATTTCTACCATTTGGAAAGAGTCCTAGCAATCTCAAGCATACAAAATAAAAATTAAACAGTCAAATTATGCATTCCCTCGAACATTTATAAAAGTGAGAATATTCCAATTTGTTGGTTGAATCAAACAATTAGATTTAGAAAAAATGCCTTGTTTGATATATGAATAATATATTCTTCACTTCAATCAATAACAAAAAACCTTTGTACAATAGTAGTTTCTTATGAAACTTTTTTTTCATTGGACATAAAATGTAATTAAAAACTGTTTGGTATGTAAAGATGTTTCTTGTATACATATAACCACTATTCTAAAGTAAACCATTAGTCTAAAGTGAAATCAATATTATAATAATAATCTAAAAATGACAAAAATAATATATGCACTAATTTCCTTTCATAGTTGTTTAATGAAAAGGTTGACCAAAATAACCTACCAAGAACCAAGGTAGAGCTTTTGATTGTTGATAATAATTTAATTTAATTCTCCACATCATTAATAGTCGTTCATTATTTATTTTTAATTTTATTTTGAAAACATATAATCTCTACTTCAAAATTAAATTATGTTAGTATGTTGTAATTAATTATCTTGTTATATTATGATAGTTATAATATATTGTTTTGATAATAAAAGAGGGATATGCCCATACCATTACATATTCGTAGAGCGACATTGGGGCACATTAGAGATGCAAATCCAAAAAAAACTCCCCTTAATAACACATAAAAAAACCAACTAGGGTACTCTAAAAGCTAGTAGATAAACTAGAAAACAAACAGAAACAAAAAAAACCAAAAAAAAAAGCCAGCACAACGACCCATGAAAGGAATAAAGAGATGGCTAAATACATGGGGGAAATTTTATCCTACCAATCCTTGCATAAAATTAACACTTTATTAGAGAATGACACCTTTTTCAAGACCCAATTCTAGAGTTAGAGGACACTAAACCAAAATCAGGGGTGGATTTCACTAGGGACTCCATGGGGTCTAAGCCTGCAATCAAGGACTTGTTCCATTTTTTTGCTTCTCCCTTTTCCTATTCAATTTGGTTTATATGGTCTGGATAGCCTATAGAGAGGCATTATGTGTGTTGGGTGCATTCATCCAAGATATATTTCCTTCCTCAATTTTAATTTTAAGGGCATCCTAAGAATTCTTAATCTCTTCCACCTCCATTATGGTCCCATTCCTCTTAAGCTTGGAATCCATGTCTTCAATCCTCTTGTTGACCTTGTCCCATTTCTTCATAAGTCCGACAAATTAATTAGCAGATCTCCATATTCTATCATCATCAACCTCCTCAAAACAGGTATTAGCCCTAGCTTCTGCCGCAACAACCACCTCCAACCTATTAATTTTCCTTATTGCCACATTCATATGCGCAAAAAATCCACTTCAACAAATCATCCTACCTTTGCACATCATCATGAATGTCTTTCATAGTTTTAGTGAGGACCCTAATCAAGCCTGGGGTCTTAGTATTTGTAGTGTGGGGAGGAGGGATTCTATATATAGTATTGTAGAGGCTAATAGGTTTGAAATCAGACATTCCCTTAGCACCATCCTTTATGGGAATGAGGAAAATTAAGGCTTTATTGATTTTATTGAGGATTATAGTACAAGATAAGAATTCCCTAGCCACAAGGGTAATATTAGGGCCAACAATATCCCAATACTCCTAGAAAAAGAAGGGTGGAAACTCATCTAGGATAGGGGCCTTGAAGGGGCCAAAGGAAAAGACCACAACTTTAACCTCCTCCTCTGAGAAGATCCTCTCCATGGACATAAGGTCATCATAACTAATGATAGAAGGTGTGAAATTGATAAGTTTGGCCAAGGTTTCAAGAACAATATAATCCATCACTGCCTTGGAGTTCAACAAAGAAGAAAAGTGAGAAACAACTTCTACACCGATTTCCTCTTCCTCAGTCCTAGAAGTACCATTAGACCATAGGAGCTTCTTAATATAGTTACGCTTTATGTGATGACATGAATATTGATGGAAGAACTTCATATTTTTATCCACCTCCTTAATGTAGTAAACTCTAGATCTTTGATTTTAATAAAGTTCCTCTTTAATAATCAAATTGTGAAGGTCACCTAGAAGTCCACATTCTTCCACTCTCTCCCCATCTGAAGCCCCAAGGGATTCGATGCATTTTTTAAGAAAATCAACCAAATCCTTAAGATCCTTCTTCTGACCAAAGATGTCTCCAAAAGAGGATTTACTCCAGGATCAAAGTTGTTCTTTGAGCATTTTCAATTTATGGGAAATAGTAAATATTGTCATTCAATGATTATTGACATTTGACTATTATGCCACAAAGTATTTAAAGTCAGGAAGTAGGGTCCACATGATTTGAAAATGGAAGGGAAAACCTCTTCTAGGATGAGGAATGTGCCAGGAGACAGATATGGGATGATGATTAAATCCATTATGAATAAACAATGAAATCTGGCACATTGGGGAGATATTCGACAAGAAGGAGATGGTGTAGCAATCCAATCAAACCTGAATGAGATTCCTATATGTTAGTTGGTTAGACCAAGTAAAACTCTTATCTTCAAGATCTGGGTCCGAAGGACAACCATTAAAAAGGAACTCTTGGACATCCAACATACTCTTAGAGACATCAAAAGCCCCTCCCAATTTCTCTAAGGGGAAGAGCAGAGTACTAAAATCTCTCATGACAATCCAATGGGGACCACAGAAGCCACTCCAGTGGGATATCAAAGAGGTCCAAAGATCCCACCTAAGAACAACATTATTAGGTGCACAAATGTTAGTGAGCCTCCAAGCCCTAGTAGGGGGTTGCTATCAAAGTCAATGCATTGAATTTCTTATCTTGAACAACCAGGGTGCTAGAGAAACAACTCAACCTCCATAGGACCAAAAGACCATCAGAAGCACCTTTAGCATGACTAGTATTATATATCATTACAATACATAATACTAACATATATTATTACAATGCATAATACAAATCTTATTATGTTTGTTATATTGTACTATATATTATTATATTATATTTAATTTTTAATTTTTATATTATATTTTATTAATTATATATTAATAAATTACACTACCCTAACCTTGATCTAAATAAACAACTATTATTAATTTATAATTGTGTGTGACTTGGCAACTAGTAAAAGCACATATGGTATCAAACAAATACATGGAGGTGATTGTCAAACATAATAATACAAGACATTCATGGTTGAGAGTTCTTTCTATAAAATAAAGAAAGAAATGTAATTATAGGTCTAAATAGGGATAGTGTTAAATTTTTTTTTATTAAATTTTACTCTACATTAATATTATATATATATTATATATATATATATATATATATATATATATATATATATATATATATATATATATATATATATATATATATATATATATATATATATATATATATATATATAATATTTTAAATTACTTTTTTTCATGTTTGTTTTATTTATTTGGAATATGCATATTAATTTAAAATATTAAGTTTAATATAAAATGTTAAATATCTGATCTAATTTTAAATGTAAAAGTACATATTAAATATTATGCAAAATTTTAATTTAGAATGTAAAAAATAAAAATAAAATTAATATCATATATAAAGTATAAAATTCAAAAGTTAATGTGAATCATAAATGATAATAAAATTTGCTTCATATTGTTATAACTTATGATTATTTTAAGTAAAAATGAAATAATTTTTAGAAAAAATAAAATATTAAACATATTGTAAATTTTTAATGGAAATAAAATATAAAATGTGAAATTAAATATAAGTAAAATATAATGTAATTGAAAATTGTATAAATCCCACTACAATACAAAATATGTAGAAAATAAAATCTATTTGAATATAAAGAGTTATTGAATGAAATGTGTAATCAATGTATGAGAAAAATATAAAGTAATATTAAATAGTAAACAAAAATCCGTGTAAAAGTAAAAATTATAAAAAATAGAAAATGATATTTTTTAAATTTTTTATTAAAAATAGAATTAAATATTTAATGGTATTCAAATATTTAATTTCATTAATTATCAAATTACACACCATTGAAAATATGTGATTATATGAATCTATTTCAGGAATAAACAAAATTAATTATATACACAATTCATTGTTAACACAAATAAAATTTAATATGATTAAAAGTTGTATAAGATATGACTATAATTATTTTAATATTATTCTTTAAATATTATCTCGTGGCTCTATGCAGAGAGATGCTAGCGAAATAAAAGTAGGAAAAATCTGCATAAGTATGAACTATACCAAACGCTGGTGTGAAATAAAAGTAGGAAAAATCTGCATAAGTAGGAAGTGTCAATTCACTCTTATGGCTCTATGCAGAGAGATGCTAGCGATGTCTGTTCCTGCAGTCAAGTCAGTTGTCGTATAACTTTTTCATCTACATTTCATATAGCGGAATGTGTGGTCAAGGAGCTTTGGCACCAGCAATACAAAGCTGTCATTAATTTCTTCTCTTTATGTCCATTTGGGTCAAGAAGTGTTTGGCACGGAATTAAATCTACGGCTGCCAGTAATTTGTTTTCTTCACACAATTCAGCGAAATTATATCACTGTACCTATCACTCTTTATGTCGCTGACATTGTTATAGACCTCCATTACAAATCGAAAATAGTGGAGAATAGTTTCTCATTGTCTTCCCGCATAATAACTTCGAGTGCAATCATGCACATGATATGATATCTCGTTGAATATTTGGAGATCTTGTTGGGTGCATTCCCTTTTACATTATCACCTAATAGATAATTAGAAAATGATTTATGTTTAGCATATTTAAATTGAATATATTAAATTAATTAAAGTTCAACTATTTTTAAATATAATCTTGGAGTCAATTAATTTTGATGCATATTAATTTTTTAGTTATATTCTTGAAATTCGTTGAAGAGAAAATGTTGCATGGAGTATTTCATCATATCTTACATTTTAATATTTAAAATATAAAAGAAACTATATTGAGTATTATCATATTTAGATTATTGTAATATTAAATAGATTTGTTTTTTTTTTTAAAAAGAAAGTTTTAATAAAAATTCATAATAAAAGGTCCACCCTATTGTTTGAAAATTCTATGAAACAATAACTATTAGCTATAATTTGTTTTGATGCATATTGCTACAGTGTGTAATTTTATTTGTCTAAAGTTTAATATGTTCTTATATGAGAGATCAAAGTTTAAATAAGATTACTACATATTGAAGAACCCTATCCCTATCCCTAACTCTAACCCTAACCCTAACCTTAACCCTAACTAAATATTTATTCTTATTCAACATTTAAAATAACCTTAATTAAAACCCAACTATAATTAATAAAACCTAATGATAGCCCTTATTGAACCAAAATTATAATCCTAATTAAACTATAATCTATCCCCTAATCAAATCCTAATCATTTATTAAACTTAATCCTAATCCTAAATGAAACCTTACCCTAATTGAATCATGACCCTGATTGAACCCTATACCATATTAGATTCTAACCCTTCCACTTATTGAAATAAACCACTGACTATTAACCTAGCCTAATTCAATTATAACATTAACCCCAATTGGACCGAACCCTAATCTTATTCTAATCCCAAGCTTATCTCAGACATAACATTAACCCTTACCTTAATTAAACACTAATCTTAATCATAAATCTCATCATTGGTCTCTCATATTGAATGCAATAGAACCAAAAATTGAACTCAAATCCAAATTGGACCTTAAACCTAACTATAACCCTAAGAAAACACTCAGTTAAATTCTAATCCTAGACCTTATGGAACCCTAATGCTAATATTATTTGAACCCTGCCCTAATCTTAGTTACACCCAACCATATATGAGCCCCAACACTTACACTAATTGAATTCTACCCCTAACCCTACCCCTAATTGAACCCTAAACCTAACTATATTTGATTCCCAACCCTTACATATTGAAGATTCCTAGTCCTAGCTCAAATAATAAAACTAAAATATTCACCCTTATTGAATTGTATCTAATGCTCTGCAAAAAAGGACAAGTTTAGATTAAAACCTGTGGTCGTATAACACACAAAAACACAAGAAATCACTAGTGTTATTCAATCAAAGATTAATCTAAGCAGGCATATCAAAAGAGACACCAAAAACATGAAAGAATATTTAACTAAGAAGGTAAATATAACGATGCATCTCCAAATACCTCCTAACATGCTCTTAGCTCCTTCTCCCTTGTTCCTCTCCTCTCCAAGTTCCAAATTAGTGTAGCTCTCAGCAGCTTTTTGCACCATGGATGCTTATGGAGATTCAAGATTGTAGATGATTACTCTAAATGCTTATGCAAATGTAAAATAAACTAGATATGAGAAGCTATGAAATGAACTAAGATTTATTTTAGTCCAAAATTACAATATATGAGTTGATTTATGCTAAATGCTCTCTAGAATTCACTATAGATTAAATGCATACAAGCTTTCAGGATCTGGATTATGAAGGAATGGGCTCTATTTATAGGAAAAATGGAGCAATGGATGGCTGAGATTGAATTATCTCAACAAGGGCCAGGATTGAATGATATTCAATCCATGTGAGGGCTTTCAACCCAATCCCAGGATGACAAGTGTCAACATGAGAGGGGTTGAGAGGAGACAGAAGAAGCATTAAATGCTTGACATGACCTGAGGGTTAACTTGGGAGTTAAGGTCAATGGTTGGGTTGAGTGAATAAATTTATTATCCAAAGGATAATGCTTTTATCCAATGGATAAATTCTTGTGCAAAGGTAAAAGGGATAACCATAGTCAAAGCAATAAATATTTGAGGAGACACATGAGTGCAAGTTGAATTAACCATAAATGGTCATGTAAGAGCCATTAGTGGTTTGGAAGACTTTGAAGGTTAAATTGTTGAACACACAAAGCAATAAATGCTTCTCAAAGACTTTGAGGTCTTTGAGAAGTGACTCCAAGTTGCTTAAGAATGTGACAATAATTAGGGGATGGATTAGGTTAATTAGGAAGGGCTTAGAAGAATCTAGAAGGGGGTTTAGGAGTGCAAGTGGATTTGGTGGGTGAGGGAAAATAGGATTTTATGAAAATAAAAATTCATTTATTTCAATAAATGTGTCCAAGTTGCATTTATAGAAAAATGCAAGTGGGGGGATTTGATGATTTAAATAAATGTTTTATTTAATTTATTTAAAAGAGGAAAAAGGGGATTTAATTAAATAAATTAAATTTATTCATTTAATTGATTGTGAGTTTGGTTTAATGAATTAATTAAAATAAATTGAATAATTTATTTAATTAATAGAAGAATGTTTGAAGATGAATTAATTAAATATTAATTTAATTAACTGATGGCTAGTGGATTTTTAATCAAATAAATAGCAAATATTCATTTAATTAAACTGGACAGATTTATGTGACTACAGTATCACTAACCTTAATTAAACCCCAATTGTTATTAAAACCTAACCCTAACTTTTAGTGAACCAAAATTGCACTCCTAATTAAACTATAACTATTTCCAAAATTTAATCCTAATAATTTGTAAACCTTAACCTTAATTTTGAATGAAATCTATGAATATAATTGAATCACAACCTAATTGAACTCTACCCATTAGATAATACTAATACTTTTCCTAATTGTAAGATAACTGTCACCATTAACCTAATTGAATTGTAACAATAAAATAACTTAAGTTAATTAATTTTAAAATTAATTTCAAGTTTTGTTAAATTAAACATATTTAAATGTAATAATTTTGAATTGAATTTTGTTTTAATTATAAAAAAAATGATTCATATTTAGCATATTTAAATTGAATATGTTAAATTAATTAGATATTAAATATTTTTAAACATAATCTTGGAGTCAATCTTGTTGTATCCAATCCTTTTTACATTATTACTTGCTAGATTGATGCATATTATTTTTGTAGTTTTATTCTTGAAATTCATTGAATAGAAAAAGTTGCATGGATCATGTCTTAGATTTTGATATTCAAAATATATAAGCAACATTTCATATTATCATATTTAGATTATGGTTATATTAAATAGACTTTATTTTAAAACTATTAAGAATTTTTTCATCAAAATTCATAATTATGAGCTATAATTTATTTTGTATGAATGAAGTTGTCTTTAGAAACTATTATTGCAGTAGAACTATAATTAAAATCTAATGCTAACCTAACCCTAATCTTATTTCAATCTCAAACTTATCCGTAAAACTAATTTAAAATAAATTATTTATTAGTACTTTCCTTATTACTCAATTGTTTCTCCACCAATTAGAAGTATGATATTTTTATTTTCATATATGTTTTAAAAATTTTATAAAGTTAAGATGCATGATTTTTAATTTTAATTTTGAATTTTGAATTCTAACCCTAACCCTACCCCTAATTGAACCCTAAACCTAATTATATTTGATTCCCAACCCTTACAAATTAAAGATTCCTAGTCCCAACTCTAATCCTAAAACTAAAATATTTACCCTTATTGAATTGTATCCCTAACCGTAATTAAACCCCAATTGTTATTAAAACCTAACCCTAACTTTTAGTGAACAAAAATTGCACTCCTAATTAAACTATAACCATTTCCAAAATTTAATCCTAATAATTTGTAAAGCTTAACCCTAATGTTGAATGAAATCTATGACTATAATTGAATCTCAACCTAATTGAACCCTGCCCCTTATTGAATTCTAATACTTTTCCTAATTGTAACATAACCATCACCATTAACCTAGTTGAATTGTAACAATAAAATAGCTTAAGTTAATTAATTTTAAAATTAATTTGAAGATTTGTTAAATTAAGCACATCTTATTTTAATGCAATAATTTTGAATTGAACTTTGTTTTAATTATAAAATAAAATAATTCATATTTAGCATATTTAAATTAAATATATTAAATTAATTAGATAGTAAATGTTTTTAAACATAATCTTGGAGTCAATTTTGTTGTATCCAATTCTTTTTACATTATTACGTGATAGATTGATGCACATTGTTTTTGTATTTTTATTCTTGAAATTCATTGAATAGAAAAAGTTGCATGGATCATGTCTTAGATTTAAATATTCAAAATATATCAGTAGCATTTCATATTATCATATTTAGAATATGGTAATATTAAATAAACTTTGTTTTAAAAATATTAAGAAGTTTTTCATCAAAATTCATAATTATTAGCTATAATTTATTTTTTAATGAATAAAGTTATCTTTAGAAACTATTATTGCAGTATGGGAGATAGCTGTAACCACTAGTTCACCTTCATGTGTGGAAAGCCTTCCTTCGAAAGCAGGAAAAGAGCAAAGTCTGGCCGAAGGTGCGGTTTGTCAGATATATCGGGAAGGATGGGTCATGGGCGGAGATCGCAAGGAGTGAGTTCGTTTATTCTCGCTCAGTTTAGTGTTGATGGAACGAGTGAAGCCGCAGGACCTTTTCATGCTGATGCACCGCATGTGGGGAACATTTGAACCCCGGATTCAACAAAAGCAGGGGGTAGGGCGGTACGCCGTCCATAAGGGAGCCCTTAAAGGCTCTTTGAACCCTGGAGATCGATACCTTTCTGAAGAATCTTAGTCTTAACTTTAATCTTAATTTTAATTGAAAATTTATCCTTATTCAATATCAATCCAAATCTTAATTAAACCCAGCTATAATTAAAACCTAATGCTAACATAACTCTAATCTTGTTTCAATTTCAAACTTCTTCGTAATCTTAATTTAAAATCAATGACTTATTTTAATTAAAGAAACTTGTTTAATAGTAAAATAGCTTAAGTTCATTGTTTACAATTGATTTCAAATTCTGTTAAATAAACATAAATTATTTTAATATACTAAATTTGTTTTAAATTTTATTTTAAGTAAAAAATTTATTTATGTTTAGCATACATAAATGAACTAAATTAAATTAAAAAATGTATATTAAATGTCAAGATTTACACTTAATTTCAACTGATACACATTAGTTTTGTATTTATATTCTTAAAACTTGTTGAATTGAAAAAGTTGCATAGAGTTTTTCATCATATTTTACATTTTAATATTCAAAATATATAAGCATCTTTCTCATATCATCATATTTTGATTATGGTAATATTAAATAGATTTTATTTTTAGAAAATTAAAAAATTTCTTATCAAAATTCATAATAAAAAAATTCCTCTATATTGTTTGAAAAATCTATAAAACAATAAATATAGCTATGATTTATTTTGATGTGAACTAAAAATCTATAGATTATTTTCCTCAAATTTTGTGCATCTATTTATTGTCCATGCTACAGACTATTGTCTACACATCGATAATGCATGAATAGTAGACAATTAAGTTCATTGTTATAAAAATTTTCTAAGCCTTTCAGTAGTTGTTGCCAAGTCTAATTAGAGCCACTAACTAAAATTTTAACATCATATGAGTAGCTAACAAAAGTAAGAAAATTAACAATACACATGAAATTCTGAGGAAGCAAATGAATTGAGTGAAATTCAGAGAATGGTAATGTAAAGGTAGGATATGAAATGCCTTATGCTACAATAATAGTGACTAGTTCACTTGAACACAAATCATTTTCAAGAATCCTACAGAATATTCCTCAATGCCTAAAATGTAGACCAATTTTTAAATTGAACTTAAAAACCAATTTTTAAATTAAACTTTAAAACTTGTCTTGCCTCAAGCATATCAAGATTTCTATTCTATGATTGAAAACATTGTTTACATAAATAGTTATATGTTTTGAGTAAACAAACTCAACAACCTCTTTAATTTAGGACCTCCAAATGTTTTTATAAATGCCTTTCATTTGAATTATACATAATAGAGAGTCAAGCTGTTGTAGGAATATTAGTTTGCTACAATTCCTTATCCTAAGATTAAGTATTGGTACAAAAATTCTACCCTCCCTTGCAATGTTCTTTAGTTCATGACTAATGTCCTTATTGGCGGCATTCAAGGAACTGAACTCTTATTACATAGCATATTTCCTCAATCAATTCCACAAGAAACACACTCCTAGAACATGATTTTTTTGCACCAGTAATCAGTGTATGGAGGTCTCCCGAGCATTTTTTTCACTCTAATAGATATTTGTATGTGATCAAGAGTATTCCACAAATATAAATCCTCATGCATAGAAATGGGTGTGTTTATTACATGCGTCCGACACCAATAGAAAGGTCGAGCAATCAACACGGCTTCCTCAGTTCAGAATAGAACCACGACCCCAATCTAAGTCCTATGTCACGAACAAGAATATATTCTGAGTGTTGGCTTCTTTATTCCAACTCGCCTGATAGAAATATTGTGCTAAATCCCTTCTTCATATACCAAGCAACTGTAAGTCAAACCCCATGCCAAACTCCTCTTATGTTGAACAACTTCAAAAATAAATCCCACGCTCAATGACAATAAACTAGAAGGAATCTAGATGGTGCTTCTTGAAAGAAAGATGATATGTTAAGAAAATCATAAACACACACCACCATATGGAGGCTGCGTAATGTTTGTCAAACATTAATCATTTAAACTATGGAAAATCACTTACCACAAGTTATACCCAAACTCTCACGGCCCACTCTTGAGTAAAATGTTTGCTGTAATCTACAAATGAGTTGTCTAGCAAAGAAATAATCATGGCATCCCTCATCTTACTCCATAATTATTAACAAAACATCCAGAATCCCTGCAAAAAAAGGGTTCACTTCCCACCAACAAATAACTAAAACTACCACCGGATATTTTGGTGCCCTTCACTATCATTGCTTAGCTCAATATTCCACCTCCCCACTACCCTATTTCGAACAGCCTGCACCGACAGAAGAATGAAATTTACGAAGGAGAAGAAAATACTTGGATATTACCTTCAATGCTCAGTTTCCTCTCTACCATGCAGGTGTCATGACCTCTGCCGCTTAGTTTTCTGAGCAAAAAGAGAGGAAAAGAATAGCGGACAATTTACCTATTGCAGACTCGGAGAAGAAGATTTTGAGACCAGCCATATTTCCTTAAGCATGAAAAGGGAATTTATATGTAAATCGCTAACACTGACTCCAATCCTCCACTACCCTGCCATCACTACAAGGTTTTCCTTTTGCTAATGCCATGCAAAATATAACAGCCGAGAGTGGGAATGGAGAAAGCCAATCACGTGCCATGCAAAATGTGATGAGTTCCTGCAATTTACTATTAGTAGGTTAAATCTAATGCAGAATCATCTAAGACTGCCTCTCGACTTCACTGCCTGCAGCAACCTACCGAGAATATTTTTCACCAATGCTACTATACTGCCAAGTCAACACATCAAATTTTTCTTGAAAATGTTGTCTGTTTATGGACAATATTGATTCTAATGTAGATTGTCTCTCCCGAAAAAAGTGTCAAGTAATGACATCTGTAAAAGTAATGGCATTTGTAAAATTAAACAGACATTTTGATGTATTGTAGATGTCTCTCGACATAATTATTGAATAGTTATAACCATATTTATTATTAAATCTTAATTTTAATTTAATTGATAATAATAATATTTAATAATAATTAAAATTATAATCATAATTTAATTATTACAAAAAATAAAGATTATAATTCATTATTAAGTTTATAATAATCTTAATTAATAATTATTTAGTTAAAATTATCAAATGATTATAAATTAAAAAAATATTTAATTAAAATTAAAGTTATAATATAATTGATTAAAATACACATGATCTTAAATTATAATAATTTTACATGCAGATATTATAATAATTCCCTCTTGTTCTGGTCAACACTAATATGTTATTTTTAGGGGTTTTGTTACAAGTGTATGGGTTTCTTAATGATTGAGGCTTGAAACATGCTAAATATTATTTTAACATACCTAATAAGATGTAAAATTTTCAAGCCAATAAGATGATCCTGAAAATCCGCTAATAAGATGTAAAATTTCCAAGCCAATTAGATTGGAGATAAGTAATTTTTATAATTTAGAAACATAAAAATCATGCATCTTATCTTTATAAAAAATAAAAAACATATAACAAAATAAAAGATTCATATTTTTAATTGGCGGAGAAACATTTTAATAACAGTTAACAAAAATAATGACAATCCATTGAAATAGTACTAGCCTAACGACGAGTACTAAAAGGATAGATTTTTTAAAATTTAAATTGTTGTTTTTTGAAGGTTCATATTTACAAGATAGTTTAGTAAGGGTACGAAGCTTTTGTGAGCTACCAGTTTAGTGAGGGAAAAAGTATATTTTATTAATAAAAAGTATTTTAATATTAAAAAGTACAAAATATTGAAAAAAGTATTTTAATATGTTGAAAATACAAAAAAAAAATGAAAAAGTATTTTAATGTTTTTTATTATTAAAAGGTATTTTTTAATATTGATAAAATACAAAAATATGTAAACATTACAATTGTTTTATAGAACAAAAGTTGTCTTATGTGTTGGTTATGATTCATTTCAAATAGTGATTACTAGTTTACTAATCAATTTATTGAATGTGTAGACTATTTTAATCATATTAATGTAATGTGTAGCACTTTGACATGTTTAAATTTGATGATCAATCTAATCTATCTAGTGAATATTTTATGATCATTGTCCATTCAAAAATGCCTTTCAAATATTTAGATGTGATAAAGACTTTTTAAACCTATGTTTCCACAAGACATAGTTTTCCACTAGAAGATGGGATAAATATATTGGGGATCTAAAACACCCTCCATGATTATTTTATGTAGAAGGAATGAAAGTAGGTATTAAGCCAATTGTAATTACTTGCATTGCATTTGCATTTCCCCATATGATTAGTAGTTTCCACAATTTTCCATTTCTTACATTACATTATGATTGCTTACAAAGGACATGAATAAAATGATGATATGAATTTACAATTGCAACAAATAGAAGTGTAAGCTATTTTTTGGTTGAGGATGAATCTCAAGTAGACTATTCAAACACATTTAAAAATTACTTAGGCAATATATATGTATATTTTTCTTTCTTTTTTATTTTCTTGTTGCTTTCTCCCACTAAAAGGACAAGGGACTAATAACTCTTGCTACTAGTGTTTTGGAGAAGATTTTTCTTACATTCAAGCAAGATACAGCTAATACATCCTCCAGTAAGCTTAGGAATATGCTACATGCAGTTGATTCTCATTTTGTGTCCTTGGAGAAAGTGGTAGATGTAAAAGTTTTGAATAAATTTAATGAAATGAGATTGCAATCCTTTTTGAAAGTGGTTGAATATAATAGGGTAGTTTTGCAATCTGTGGTGAAGAGTGTTGAGGATGCTTTAGATATAGGTGGTAAGATATATAATTCATGTCTTATTTTGCCAAAATTTACTTTAGACATTGACAAGAAGATTAAGGAATATGAAGGGAAGTTAGCTGCAATTTCACAGTCTTTTGCTCCTCATCCAATTTTTTCCAGTTTTCTTGAAGCTCAAGTTATGGATCTAATAGTCAAAATCAAGATCTTGCAAAAGGAAAGGGACCGGATTATAGGAAGAGTAGGTGATTTAAGGAGTCTCATCACTCCTTGGTTAGACACTTTACTCAGTAGCCAGTAGGATGCAGTGAGTGATCTTGGTTAGGCTGTACCCTCAGATCTCAAAGCCGTTGAAATACATGCCTATATGTTCAATGCTTTGATAAATTTTTTGGATTGTTTTCTAAGAGGATGGAATGACTATTTGAAGTTCCGAAAGTTAACTTATAAAGACATTTTCAAATTTCTGTAACTCAATATACATATCCTTCATAAGTTCTAGCTAATTCCGACCTTTGCCATTGATGTCAAAGGGGGAGAGAGTGTGGTGAAAAATGATTCTTCTTCTTAGGGGGAGCTTGTATATTCTTGGAGAGTTTGAAATTTTGATGTTTTGCAATCTTGAGTGTACAGTTCATTTTTCACAATGTTTCCATCAATGCCAAAGGGGGAGGTCGTTGGCAAGAGACTCTATACTGGTGAAGATTCATGCATGGAGATTGCTTAGGGGTTATCATTGATGGTGACCCAATCAATAAATCATATCTAGTGTATATATATTTGACTAACTAGAAGTCATATTGTTCATAAGGCATAAGTCTGGAAGGTGGAACTCAATAAACGATAAAACATGAGATCATTGTGCATATCTTAATTTTGGTGGTGTAATTTTGGTAGAGGTAATTAAGGTAAATGATTGGATATTCGAGGTAGCTTACTTTGTATTCTTGACCTCTAGTGTTGATTCAGGAGCGACATTAAAGGTCCGATATCTAGTGATTCTGAAAGAATAAAATTATTCTTTGGTTTGATGGTGTAACATGTGATTTGGAATATGTGGGATGATTTAGGTGATTGGTCCAACTCATATGAATCTTGATATAATTTTTTTTAAGTCAGCATATATATTTATGGATAGATTGAGTCGACAAGTCACTACACGTTTCATATTTTGTAGTTTTGTGAAGCCGACTTGGTTGAGATCTATTTTGTTGGTGCGGATATATAATGTCAATCTAGATGATCATTTTGGGTGATATACATGGTGTATGATATGTTAGTATTTATGTGTGGTATGCAAATAAGCATTAGAAAGAAGAATTCGTGCTTCGATAGATGACTATGTGGCAAAACGAGGCAGAAAGGTAGAGCAGCTTAAGATAGTCAAATTGTGCTTAACTGGAACTGATTTTTGGCATTTGTAGATGCTATACTCCAGTACAGACATTGCAATTACTCTTGTAACTCATTTGTAGGACAGTGAGCCCCCCAGGTTTGTTTCCCTCTAATTTAATTGAGTAGTGATCTAAACGTTGTTTTCCTAAATGCAAGTGCATTCCATTTTGTAATATTATCATACTCGAGATCAAAGTATAATAATATTGTGGGTACTCCATCCCACTGTGGTTTTTCTCTTTCCGGGATTCCATGTAAAAATTTTGGTGTTATGGTTTTGTGGTTATTTAGTTTTTGTATATATATACATATACATATATATATACATATATACATATATACATATATGTATATATGTATATATGTGTATATATGTATATATATATATGTATATATGTATATATGTATATATGTATATGTATATATGTATATATATGTATATATATGTGTATATATATGTATATATATGTATATATATACATATATATATACATACATATATACATATACATATATACATATATACATATATATACATACATATACATATATATATATATATAATACATATGTATAATATATATATTATATACATATGTATATATATACACATACATGTATATATATATATATATATGTAGTGTCCTAAAATTACGACACTTGCAATTTCGACTGCATTTGGGTCTTCACGATGGCGACGCAACACTGAACCTGAATGGAGACCCCGAAACTTGTCCGCGACATCAAAAACTGCATTTTTTCAGCACCATGGCCTGATCCTCCTTGCACCCTGCTGTCCCGGGAGGTGGGACCAGAGCGCCCAGCGCCTTGGTCCTTCAGGACTAGGGCGCCCAGCGCCCTGGTCCCCCAGGACCATGGCGCCCAGCGCCCTGGTCCCTGGCCCTATTTTGGGCCCGGTCTCCTATGGGACTTCGGGTCTTTTTGTTTGCAAATTGGAAAATACTTTTTCCTTGTCGGCCCAAGGTCGGAAAAATCAGTCTATCAACCCTAATTGACAAGTATATAAACTACTTTTCCTCTCTCATTTTGGTAAGAGGAAATAACAAGGACATATGTGTACAAAAGCGTGGAAACGATATTCAAACATTCAAACATTCAAGCATTCAAGCATTCAAGCATTCAAGCATTCCTTCAAGCAATTGATCATTCTAAGTCTCCATTCAAGGCTAAGTGTTGCATTCAAGACAAGGATTCAACCATTGAAGAGGAGATCACATACTACAACATACAACATACAACATACAACAACATCTATACCTTCGCACATAAGGATACAAACATCCTTACAACAAGGTATTAGTACTTGTTTTACATTACATTTACAAGCATTTCTCATTTCTTGGTTAATTCCAAAACTGGGGTTTGACCTAAGGGCAAACCCCTCATCCCTAACCCCCCAATCGTCCTCTCTTTTCTATGTGTAGGTTGCAGGTACGTGGCTGTAATTGAAGATCTGGAATCCTTGTGCAGAGACGAACAGATCCCCCTTCATTTTGCGGATTTTTCGGAGGACCGTGTGCACGCCGGGCGCCATCGTCCCGTCAACTTTTGCTCAAATTTGTAGGACAGCACCGTCTCGACATTTTACTACTAATTCCAGGTCCGCAGCTTCATATCATATCCCTATCTCTATTTATAAGTGAATCTTTCTTGCTTCTACATGCATTCCTAGTTCAATCTTTCTATCCGCATTTCTTTACAAAAGAGGGTATCCTTGATGTCTTAACCCTTGAAACTCATTTAGAATCCAATCTTGCATTGTGTGGGATTGGATCTTGTGGGTTTCAACCCCTCTTTTGAATGTAAAGTCTCTCCCAAGTGAAAACCATCAACCCTAGTGACTCTCCCTTCTCTCTCCTCGGAGTTGGGGAGGGGAGAACGACTAGGGTTTGATTTTTCCGCTTTACATTTTGGTGAACCCGATGTGAACATCCTCATTCTGATTATTCATGGTTAGATCTGAAAATTTTGCTTTCCTAATTATATTTCCATGTTTGATCTTTTGCAAATTTTAGAGGTTGATTGCATAAAAAACCCTAAAATTTTCTTTTTAGTAATTAAACTTGTGAAATGTTGAATTGTTAATGCTTGTTTCAGATCTACCTTTCTACTGCAAATTACCAATTCATATCTGTGCTTTAATTTTGAAAATTAAGTGGTTAAGTGTCAAGACCCTAATTTTTAAAACCTCCTTGATTCAACCTTTGACTAATAATTTCACTGATCAAAACATCTCCAAATCGGCTGTAACTTTGGATTCCGCAATAAAATCACAATATCTTTCATCCTTGAAAATTTGGAAAAAAGTTGCGAGGACCATGTGCACCCCGAGCGCCATCGTCCCCGACATTTTTTCCGAAATTTCGGGAGCTAGATCTTACTCTATTTTTCTGCTAAAATCCAGAATTTTGGCTGATTTTATCAATTTTAACACCTTCAAAATTATAGTCAAAGTTGGTCTAGCGATTGCTTGGATTGAGGCTTCTAATTATTCAAAAATTGTTGAAATTGAAATTCGTGTCAAAATTGTGTTTCTTACAGTCCTAAATCTGAAAAGTGTGTTAGCATTCAATCAAAATTTCAGTGCTTTATTCAAATTTTTGCAATTTGTGACTTTTGAAATTAGGTGTTTAATTACAACAACTTTGATTTCCACTTTCAAATTCGAATTTTGCATGAAATCGAGTCAACTTTTAAATTTCAAAGCTTGCATTGCTTTTTTGCATTCCCTCTAAAATCATAAAATTCAAAATTTCAGTTTCCCCCTCCTTTTCAAAATTCAAAATTTTGCATTTTTTGACAATCTTGGTAGGGTTCAATTTTGAGATTGCAACTTTAATTTGGCCTATCTACAGATCGTAAAATCACTCAATTTTTTTTAGGTTAGCTGTAAAATCATCATAACTTTCATCCCTGCAAATTTCGAAAAAAGTTGCGAGGACCGTGTGCACCCCGAGCGCCACGGTCCCGGACATTTTTTCTGAAATTTCGGGAGATTGTCCTGATTGTATTTAACAGCTTAAATCTAGAAGATTGGCTGGTTTTACTGAAATTTTCTACCTCTAAAATTCAAAATCTTGTCTCTTTCTTTAGTGCATGAGTTTTACAACAATAACCCCTACTTACACTATTCCTGTTAGATGAAGCCTTAGAATTAAGTCTTTCTAAGGTTTAATTACTGAGGAGATGGAACCTAATTTGAATGCCCTTTTTAACGAGGACATGGGTAATTCCTCCAATCCTCTTAATGATGAAGAAGCTCTCCATGAGGTTTCTGTAGAACAACTTTCAAAATTGGATAACCAATTTGACGATTTTCGACAGTGGATGTCTCAAGAATACACTGATAGTCAAGCTCTTCCTTTAATTGAGGGTCTAAAACGTATGCTTCAAAGTGATAAGAATGGAATTGATATTTTGCGTGGTATTGCACACATTGTGGATTCGAATGTGATGCCTATGAAGAGTTGTGCCGAAACTTTGGGTTATACAAGACCTCCTACTCAAGTTAATCATTCTATTCCTTTGACGACTCCTATTGCTAGTATACCTACTTTTACATCAAACATAATGACTACTTCAACACAAGATATTCCTCCTATGATCACCAGTCATGGGGGCAATACCTCTTCTTCAATCAACCCTCTTCCTTCATTCAATCCAACTTCTTCATTCATTCCTTCAATAAGTGTTCCTATTATATCACCACAAATGAACATGACGCAAGGGGGCAATTCGTTTAACCATTCCATTCCTCCTTGTAGTGTCCCTCCTTTCCAATCATCTCCTATGACTAACTATCATAGTGTCCCACCACCTTATTCTCTACGTTCTTTCAACAACATAACACCTCCATCACAATCTAACACGTCTAATATGAACTCTTCGACTGAAGCGACCATTAACAATCTTGCACAAACTGTCTCTTCTTTACAGCAACAAATTGCCTCTATGAATCAATCTAAGTTTAGTGTGCCCACATTTGATGTTGTGAGCCCACTTTCTCTTGACATTGTCCGAGCTATTCCCCCTAAACATGTTGAAATTCCGCATTTGGAGCTTTATAATGGTAAGGGTGATCCTCTAACACATGTTAAGACCTTTCAAACAATATGTACCGATTTTGCTTATGACCAAAGGTTGCTTGCAAAACTGTTCACTAGGACATTAAGAGATAAAGCCCTACAATGGTATTGCTCATTGCCTTCTTATTCTATTACTTCTTTTGAACAACTTGCAAATGCTTTTATTCAACAATTTCAAAACAATATAAGTCCTAAAGTTACTTTGATTGATTTAATGCATTGTAAACAAGGTGTTAAAGAAAAAGTGACTGATTTCATTGGTAAATATAAGCATTTGTATGCTCAAATTTATTTTCCAGTGCCTGACAATGATATTCAAAGAATCTTTATTTCTAATTTACAAAAAGATATTCGAGATAAACTTCTGTTTTCTGAGTTTACTTCTTTCCAACAGTTGTGTGCAACTCTTCACCATTATCAACTGACTGTGAGTCAAATGGAACAATCACATCCTATGGCTTCAAGTGATAAGGGTGATAGCAGTTAACAACCATTTGGGAAGTTTAAACCAAATAGAGAGTCCATTAAATTCAATGAAAACATCATCAACAACAATGTGAATGCAGCATCAGGTGTGCCTCTTATTTCTAAGTTTTTCAAGAAAGAAAGAAAGTTTACTCCTTTGAATGAATCATTGCATAGTATTATGAATAAGTTATTGGAACAAAATGTGCTTACTCTTCCTCCTATAAGGCAAATAGATCCTGCAAAGATTAATTCGCCCTATTTTGATAACAAATCTTTTTGTCAATTTCATCGTCATCCTGGGCATGATACTGAAAAATGTTTTTCTTTAAAAGGTAAAATTCAAGATTTGATTGATAATAATACTATCTCTGTTTCTGGAGTGAATGATAAAGGCAACACATCTGTAGCTCCTCCTAACCAAAATCTTCATATTTTTACTGATCCATTGCCTTCTCATACCTGTAATGCAATGGATACTACTGATTCCTCTGTCTCACCTGATGATCTTGTGTCTATGACTCCGAATGTGATTAACTTTGTAGAGCAGCAGAAAATCCCTAAAGAACCTTCCATCACATTTGATTCCAGTGAGACTATCAGGGCACCTGATGGTCCTTTATATATAGTTGCAAAAGTCAAGAATACACCTTGCCGTGGAGTGCTTATTGATCCTTCTTGTATGGTTAATGTCATTACTGAAGAATTTCTTTTTACTTTGCAATTGAATCAAGTGATCTATGATGAAACAAATGTGGTTGTGAAACTATTTGATGCATTTTCTTCTCCTGCAATTGGTTCTATTACATTACCTATTGAGGTCCATAACAAATCCCTTGATGTGGACTTTTCTATTATTCCATCATCTAAACAATTTCGTGTGAAGCTAGGCTATCCTTGGCTATCTTCCATGAAAGCTATTGCTTCTCCTATTCACAAGTGTTTGAAATTTCCCCATAATGGTGAAGTTGTTACTGTCAATCATAGTCTCTTTAAACCAGCTGAAAGAACTTCTAGCATTCCTATTGATTACTTTTGGCCTAAACAATTCCAATCTCTTCCACTGCGAAGTGATCATCTTTTCAAATCTTATCAAAAGTGGAAAACAGATATGATCCTATCTCTAAGTGAACCTAGAGCACCCAAACTTGACATTCCTATAATTCTTGAGAAGGAAGTTCTTCCTTTGAAAGATAAAACCAATGTCTTTCCTCAAGAAGATTCCCAACCCATCCCTATGGATGTGACTATGCCTATGCCGAATAAACCTTCTAAAGGTAGACCTATACCTCCTCATCATGATGGACTTGGTCTCCTTCCTAAACCAAATATTCCTCCCTTATATGGAGCAGTTCCTCCTCCTTCCTCTTATGGAGAGAAGAGAGCTTCCTCTTCTCCTATTGTTCAACTTAAGAGACCACAACCTAAACACCCAAGTGATCAGGATGAGAACATTCCTCCTCCTCACTCTCCTCAACTTCCTACTAAGACTAGACGAAATCGTTCTGCACGTGAACACCGACGAAAGCGTCATCTTAGAGCTCAGGCAGCTGCTTCTCAAACTTTGCAATCCCTAAAAACACCTTTAGCCAGTATTATTCCATTTTCTCCTCAGCCGACGATTGAGCCGAAATCTCCTAAACATAAGATGCATGACGGTCTTGATCCTATGTGAGTTAAAGATCCTATTTTTATAAATCTTGATGATGATATAGATGAAAATGTTATCCATGATGAAAATGTTACTTCTCTTGCTTCTGATAGTGAATATGAACTTGTTGATGTTGATAACCATTTATCTAACGAATTTTCTAAAGCACTTATCCTAGCTCCTAGACAAGAACAACGTGGCTTGGAACATGAACATAGCCCTTGTTTGGATCTTGTGATAGCTCCATCTGCTGTGTTGGATGTTCCTCCTCTAGCGTGTTTCCTACCTTCTCGAAATACTGATCAGCAAGATCAGGGGGTAGATGACGTGCTAGACTAGTTTCATTAGCATAGCAGATTCTCTCCTCCTCTCTTTTGTTACTTCTTCTATGTGTTATTCCTATTCTTCTATTTGTCGTCCTTAGTGTTGTCTACTCGAGGACGATGCAAAGCATTGAGATCTCTTTTGGTCTCTCTCATGTTGACTCAAAAGACACATGTGTTCCCTTCTTCTAGGTGACTTTCCTTGATTGGGAAATGAAGAACAATTATGCATACATACATATGATATACATGAATTATCATACAACATACTGACCCCGAGGAAAGCGAAGTCACCTCGTGCTTTGTGTTTTGTGTCTATTATCCTTGGGCTTATCTCACACTTGGGGGCTAAATCCTTGTGATAACGTGCTCCTTTCCCTTCTCATTCTTAAATGTATCACTACCTTAAAGCAATCACCCCTGGTGAGGCATGTGCGATCGATTTAACGTAGGGGGGCATACATCCCATCCATATCTTTTCAAGATACTCGAAAAATTTCTTGACAAATTTAGCTTTGCCTAGAAAATTTTTGATATCTTTCTTGCATGACTCATAGTGAGGGAACCTTACTACTGACAGTCATGGTTCTCCCTCGTGATCTTTCCTTTTACTTTGTCAATTGAAGTCGTAAGATCCTTAGTCCACTGGGGGCTTGGTGTATCTTGCCTCCTTGACGTGGTGAAAGTTTTTCAATGTTGTTTCCTTGTACTTTACTAGAAGTATTGGCGTACGCTTATACTCCCGCTAAAGTGGGGGCTAAATGTAGCATCCTAAAATTGTGACACTTGCAATTTCGACTACATTTGGGTCTTCACGATGGCGACGCAACACTGAACCTGAATGGAGACCCCAAAACTTGTCCGCGACATCAAAAACTGCATTTTTCCAGCACCCTGGCCTGATCCTCCTTGCACCTTGCTGTCCCGGGAGGTGGGACCAGAGCGCCCAGCACCTTGGTCCTTCAGGACTAGGGTGCCCAGCACCCTGGTCCCGCAAGACCATGGCGCCCAGCGCCCTGGTCCCTGGCCCTATTTTGGGCCCGGTCTCCTATGGGACTTCGGGTCTTTTTGTTTGCAAATTGGAAAATACTTTTTCCTTGTCGGCCCAAGGTCGGAAAAATCAATCTATCAACCCTAATTGACAAGTATATAAACTACTTTTCCTCTCTCATTTTGGTAAGAGGAAATAAGAAGGACATATGTGTACAAAACCGTGGAAATGATATTCAAACATTCAAACATTCAAGCATTCAAGCATTCAAGCATTCAAGCATTCCTTCAAGCAATTGATCATTCTAAGTCTCCATTCGAGGCTAAGTGTTGCATTCAAGACAAGGATTCAACCATTGAAGAGGAGATCACATACTACAACATACAACATACAACATACAACATACAACAACATCTATACCTTCGCACATAAGGATACAAACATCCTTACAACAAGGTATTAGTACTTGTTTTACATTACATTTACAAGCATTTCTCATTTCTTGGTTAATTCCAAAATCGGGGTTTGACCTAAGGGCAAACCCTTCATCCCTAACCCCCCAATCGTCCTCTCTTTTCTATGTGTAGGTTGCAGGTACGCGGCTATAATTGAAGATCTGGAATCCTTGTGCAGAGACGAACAGATCCCCCTTCGTTTTGCGGATTTTTCGGAGGACCGTGTGCACGCCGGGCGCCATCGTCCCGTCAACTTTTCCTCAAATTTGTAGGTCAGCACCGTCTCGACATTTTACTGCTAATTCCAGGTCTGCAGCTTCATATCATATCCATATCTCTATTTATAAGTGAATCTTTCTTCCTTCTACATGCATTCCTAGTTCAATCTTTCTATCCGCATTTCTTTACAAAAGAGGGTATCCTTGATGTCTTAACCCTTGAAACTCATTTAGAATCCAATCTTGCATTGTGTGGGATTGGATCTTGTGGGTTTCAACCCCTCTTTTGAATGTAAAGTCTCACCCAAGTGAAAACCATCAACCCTAGTGACTCTCCCTTCTCTCTCCTCAGAGTTGGGGAGGGGAGAACGACTAGGGTTCGATTTTTCCGCTTTACAATATATATATATATATATATATATATATATGTATGTATGTATGGATTTAGTAGATGTAAGGTGTGACAAATGTGAGAGAAGCATGTGTATGATTTAGTAAAGCTAGGGGTGTGCAAGTGGTGTGCAAGTTGTGGACAATAGAAAAATTGCAGTGAAAGTGAAGTAGTTTAAAGTATGAGTGAAAGTGTGTGAAGAAGAGTCTGTGTGCAAACAATGTTGCAACAATCATTTAGTGTATTTTTTGCAAGTGATTGGTTCAATAGAGTAGTGTAGTAATCCCTTATGGAACTTGCTACAGGTTATTGTGAATAGTGGTATAGTGATCCCTTACTAGATCTGCTATGAGTTTGTTTTAGTTGTTATCTAAGTGTAATTTGAAACTGAACTCATGCATTAGGAGATGCAATTTTCTTGAGTTCAACTTTTTTATTTGTAGTGATCGTTCTGACAGTGAGCCACCGATAGCGAGCCACCCCATTTTGTGAACACCATATGTTGTGAGTTTTTGTGAGTTGTTATTTGATCTTAACTTGGAACTAACCTCATGCATTAGGAGATGTAATTTTGTTTAGTTCAACTATTTTCTATTTATAGTGAGCATTTCGATAGTGAAATGCTTTATAATCTAATATTGAACCATCTGGCAATGACCCACCGCATTTTGTAAACACCATATAACTAGTTATATTATCTTGAGAGCTAAAACTCTCTATGGTTTTTTCGATTTGGATTTTCCACATATAATATCTGGTGTTCAATTTGTGGTTGTGCTATTTGTTTATTATGTATTTTCTATTTCATGTTGATGATCTTAATTGATCAAATTGATATATCAGTGAAAGGTTTAGAAATTGTGGGAATATTGATTCAACCCCTCTCTTAGTATTCTGGTCCATTCAACCTATTCAATAATTAGTATAAGAGCTTTGGTCCCTTTCTTGATAGCTTAACCAAATGATGGAGATTCTTATTGGTTGAATCATTGCACCAATGGGTATGACTGAAGAATATCATTTGGATGAGGAATTGCAGACATTTCTTGAAGATCTAGAAAGTGTGCAATCAGAGAATGAGGAATTGAAACAAAATATTAGAAAAGAAAATTAGTGTGTAATGAAGCTACAAGGAAAAACTTAGAAATTTAAATTGAGACATAAGGAAGTTAACAATCAATTGAAGCAGGAAAATGAAACCATTTAAGATTTGAAGTAGAAGATTGAGGAGAATAACAAGATATAAGAAACCCTGAGAGATTCAATCAAGTTGAAAACAAAAGAATGTGAGAAGCTAGAACAAGAAGCGACGAAGTTGAAGGAAAAAAATAAGGTCCTTGATAGTAGAAAATTTTTGGAAGATTTGATCAACATGTAGAAAGCTCATTTAGACAAGACTAAACTTGGATTTTAGACCGATAAATGTTCAAATCAGAATGGAAAAGATAAAAGAAAAGAAATTGAGGTGGAATTAGAGAAGAAATTAGAAGATGCAAGCAAAACCTAGAATCAGAGATCTATTGTAAGGAGACTACTAATTCAAAATTCAAATGCATAAAGGTACTAATCATTTAATGGTTATTATTTTCAATGCAATAAAGTTTGTCATAAGGCTGGAAACTATAGAAGCATTCAATGTTACAAGTGCAAGAGGTTTGTTCATAAAGAAAATTACTAAATAAATCATGTTTTATGACAGAATCATAATCTGGTTAGAGAAAATAAGGGGAATAATAACTATCATGGATATTTTCATATATGCAATGGTTATGGTCATAAAGCTAATTAATGCAGATCTAGAATACATTCAACAAACTCAATGCAAAGGAACGTCAACTATTACAAGTGCAAGCAATATGGACATTATGCCAATCAATGGAGAAATGAAGATATGGAGAAGTCTAATGAGAAGAATATGGTGAAGACTAATGAATCAAAGAAAAAGAAAGTTATGGTATGGAGAAAGAAGAAATTGAATAATGAGAACAAGCTGGATATACTAAAATCCAGTGTAGACACGTCTTCCTCCGATAACTGAGTTTATTGCTTCATCTCAGGTGGAGTTTTAAAAATAAAATATTTTTGTATCCTCTCTTGTATTGGTTCATGTCATTGGTCTAGCATGATTGTGTTAATGAAGCTATCCTGTAATTCAAGGCTTGTGTTGATGTCTGTAGCGTCCTAAAATTGCGACACTTGCAATTTCGACTGCATTTCGGTCTTCACGATGGCGACGCAACACACAACCTGAATGGAGACCCCAAAACTTGCTCATGACACTGAAAACTGCATTTTTCATGCACCCTGGCCTGAACCTCCTTGCACCCTGTTGCCCCGGGAGGTGGGACTAGAGCGCCCAGCGCCCTGGTCCCTGGGTCCTATTTTGGGCCCGGTTTCCTAAGTGGTATCGGGTCTTTTCATTTGCAATTTGGAAAATTACATTCCCTGGTCGGCCTAAGGTTGGGAAAATCAGTCTATCAACCCTAATTGACAAGTATATAAACTAAATTTTTCTCTCTCATTTGGGAAGAGGAAGAGGATATGTGTACAAAGCGTGGAAATTATACTCAAGTATTCAAGCATTCAAGCATTCAAGCAATTGATCATTTCAAGTCTCCATTCAAGGCTAAGTGTTGCATTCAAGACAAGGATTCAACCATTGAAGAGGAGATCACATACTACATGCTACAACATACAACATACAACATCTAAACCTTCGCACATAAGGATACAAACATCCTTAGAACAAGGTATTAGTACTTGTTTTACAGTCATTTACAGCTCTTGCTCATTTCTTGGTTAATTCCAAAACCGGGGTTTGACCTAAAGGCAAACCCCTAATCCCTAACCCCCCAATCGTCTTCGCTTTTCTGTGTGTAGGTTGCAGGTACGCGGCTGAAATTGAAGATCTGGAATCCTTGTGCAGAGACGAACAGATCCCCCTTCGTTTCGCGGATTTTTCGGAGGACCGTGGCGCCGGGCGCCATCGTCCCGACAACTTTTGCTCAAATTTGCAGGACAGCGCCATATCGACATTTTACTGCTAATTCCAGGTCCGCAGCTTCATCCTATAACCCGAACTCAGTTTATAAGCGAATCTTTATGACTTTCTATGCATCCTTAGCTTAATTTCCTTAATCAACATTCTTTACAAAAGAGGGTAGCCTTGCTTTCCTAACTCTTGAAATTCATTTAGCATCCAATCTGACATTGTGTGGGATTGAATCTTATGAGTTTCAACCCCTCTTTTGAATGTAAAGTCTTCCCCCTAAGTGAAAACCCATCGAATCCTAGCGAACCTCCCTTCTCTCTCCTTGGAGTTAGAAGAGGGGAGACCAACTAGGGTTCGACCGCGATTTTCCGCTTTACATTTTGGTGAACCCGACGTGAACATCCTTTCTGATTTTTCATGCTTAGATCTGAAAAAATTGATTACATTTCCATGTTTGATCTTTTGCAAAGTTTTAGAGGTGATTGCATTAAAACCCTAAAATTTCTTTTTAGTAATTAAACTTGCGAAATGTCTAAATGTTAATGCTTGTTTCAGATCTGTCCTTCTATTACAAATTATCAATTCATATTTGTGCTTTAATTCTGAAGATTAAGTGGTTAAAAGTCAAAACCCTAATTTTTGAAACCCTCTTGATTCAACCTTTGTCCGACAATTTGACCAATCAAAACATCTCCAAATCAGCTGTAACTTTGGATTCCGCAATAAAATCACAATATCTTTCATCCCTGAAAATTTGGAAAAAAGTTGCGAGGACCGTGTTGCACTCCGAGCGCCATCGTCCCCAACATTTTTTCCAAAATTTCGGGAGCGAGATCTTGCTGTATTTTCCTGCTAAAATCCAGAATTTTGGCTGATTTTGTCAATTATAACACTTTCAAAATTACAGTCAAAGTTGGTCTTGTGATTGCTTGGTCTAAGGCTCCTAATCATTCAAAAATTATCAAAACTGAAATTTTGTGTCAAAATTGTGTTCTTACTGTCTTAGATCTGGAAATTGTATTTGCATTCATTCGAAATTTCAGTGCTTTATTCAAATATTTGCATTTTGTGACTTTTGAAATTAAGTGCCTAATTACAACAACTTTGATTTCCGCTTTCAAAATTGAATTTTGCGTGAGATTGAGTCAATTTTCAAGTTTCAAAATTTGCATTGCTCTTGACATTCCCTCTAAAATCATAAAATTCAAAATTTCAGTCTCCCTCTCTTTTTCAAAATTCAAATTTTGCATTTTTCGACAATCTTGATAGGGTTCAATTTTGAATTTGCAACTTTAATTTGGCCTATCTACAGATCATAAAATCCCTCAATTTTTTCAGATTAGCTCTAAAATCATTATACCTTTCATCCCTGCAAATTTCGAAAAAAGTTACAAGGACCGTGTTGCACTCCGAGCGCCACGGTCCCGGACATTTTTTCTGAAATTTCGGGAGACTGTTGTGATTGCATTTAATAGCTTAAATCTGGAAGATTGGCTGATTTTACTGAAAATTGCTACCTCTAAATTCAAAATCTTCTCTCTCTCTCTAGTGCATGAGTTTTACAACAATAAGCCCTACTTACACTATTCCCGTTAGACAAAGCTGTAGAATTAAGTCTTTCCGAGGTTTAACTACTGAGGAGATGGAACCTAATTTGAGTAGTCTTTTTAACGAGGACATGGGTAATTCCTCTAATCCTCCTAATGATGAAGAAGCTCCCCATGAAGTTTCTGTTGAACAACTTTCCAAATTGGATAACCAATTTGACGATTTTCACCAATGGATGTCTCATGAGTATCCCGATAGTCAAGCTCTTCCTTTAATTGAGGGTCTAAAACGTATGCTTCAAAGTGATAAGAATGGAATTGATGTTTTACGTGGTATCGCACACATTGTGGATTTGAATGTGATGCCTATGAAGAGTTGTGCTAAATCTTTAGGTTATACACAACCTCCTACACAAGTCAATCATTCTATTCCTTTGACCACTTCTATTGCTAGTATACCTACCTTTACATCAAACATCATGGCTACCTCTATACAAGACATTCCTCCTGTGATTACCAGTCATGGGGGCAATCCTCCTTCTTCAATTAACCCTATTCCTTCATTTAATCCGACTTCTTCATTCATTCCTTCAATAAGTGTTCCTATTACATCTTCACAAATGAACATGACACAAGGGGGCAATTCATTTAACCATTCCATTCCTCCTTGTAGTGTTCCTCCTATCCAATCATCCCCTATGGTTGACTATCATAGGGTCCCACCACCTTACTCTTTACCATCTTTCAATAACATCACACCTCCATCTCAATCTAACACACCTAATATGAACTCTTCGACTGAAGCTACCATTAATAATCTTGCACAAACTGTCTCTTCTTTACAGCAACAAATTGCCTCTATGAATCAATCTAAGTTTAGTGTGCCCACATTTGATGTTGCGAGCCCACTTTCTCTTGACATTGTTCGAGCTATTCCTCCTAAGAATGTTGAAATCCCGCATTTGGAACTTTATAATGGTAAAGGAGATCCTCTAACACATGTTAAAACTTTTCAAACAATATGTACTGATTTTGCTTATGACCAAAGGTTGCTTGCAAAACTATTTACTAGAACATTAAGAGACAAAGCCCTACAATGGTATTGCTCATTGCCTTCTTATTCTATTACTTCTTTCGAACAACTTGCAAATGCTTTCATTCAACAATTTCAAAACAATATAAGTCCTAAAGTTACTTTGATTGATTTAATGCATTGTAAACAAGGTGTTAAAGAAAAAGTGACTGATTTCATTGGTAGATATAAGCATTTGTATGCTCAAATTTCTTTTCCAGTGCCTGACAATGATATCCAAAGAATCTTTATTTCTAATTTACAAAAAGATATTCGAGACAAACTTCTGTTTTCTGAGTTTACTTCTTTCCACCAGTTGTGCGCCACTCTTCACAATTATCAACTGACTGTGAGTCAAATGGAACAATCACATCCTATGGCTCCAAGTGATAAGGGTGATAGCAGTCAACAACCATTTGGGAAGTTTAAACCGAACAGAGATTCCATCAAATTCAATGAAAACATCATCAACAACAATGTGAATGCAGCATCAGGTGTGCCTCCTATTTCTAAATTTTTCAAGAAAGAAAGAAAGTATACTCCTTTGAATGAATCATTGCATGATATTATGAATAAGTTATTGGGACAAAATGTGCTTACCCTTCCTCCTATAAGACAAATTGATCCTGCAAAGATTACTTCACCTTATTTTGATCACAAAGCTTTTTGTCACTTTCATCGTCAGCCTGGGCATGATACTGAAAAATGTTTTTCTCTAAAGGGTAAAATTCAAGATTTGATTGATAATAATACTATTTCTGTTTCTGGAGTGAATGATAAAGGCAACACATCTGTAGCTCCTCCTAACCAAAATCTTCAGATTTTTACTGATCCATTACCTTCTCATACCTCTCATACCTCTAATGCGATTGAGGCTAATGATTCCTCTTTCTCATCTGATGGTCTTGTGTCTATGACTCCGAATGTGATTAACTTTGTAGAGCAGCAAGAAAACCCTAAAGAACCTTCCATCACATTTGATTCTAGCGAAACCATTAGGGCACCTGATGGTCCTTTATACATAGTTGCAAAAGTCAAGAATATGCCTTGCCGTGGAGTGCTTATTGATCCTTCGTGCATGGTTAATGTTATTACTGAAGAATTTCTTTTTACTTTGCAATTGAATCAAGTGATCTATGACAAAACAGATGTGATTGTGAAATTATTTGATGCATTTTCTTCTCCTGCAATTGGTTCTATTACATTGCCTATTGAGGTCCATTACAAATCCCTTGATGTGAACTTTGCTATTATTCCTTCTTCCGAACAATTTCGTGTGAAGCTTGGCTATCCTTGGCTATCTTCCATGAAAGCTATTGCTTCTCCTATTCATAAGTGTTTGAAATTTCCCCATAATGGTGAAGTTGTTACTGTCAATCATAGTCTCTTTAAACCAGCTGAAAGAACCTCTAGTGTTCCTATTGATTACTTTTGGCCCAAACAATTCCAATCTCTTCCTCCGCGAAGTGATCATCTTTTCAAATCTTATCAAAAGTGGAAAACAGATATGATCCTATCTCTAAGTGACCCTAGAGCACCTAAACTTGACATTCCTATCATTCTTGAGAAGGAAATTCTTCCTTTGAAAGACAAAACTAATTTCTTTCCCCAAGAAGATTCCCAACCCGTCCCTATGGATGCGACTATGTCTATGCCTAATAAATCTTCTAAAAATAGACCTAGACCTCCTCGTCATGATGGACTTGGTCTTCTTCCTAAACCAAAAACTCCTCCTTTATATGGAGCAGTTCCTCCTCCTGCCTTCTATAGAGAGAAGAGACCTTCTTCTTCTCCTATTATCCAGCCTAAGAGACCACAACCTAAACACCCAAGTGATAGGGATGAGAACATTCCTCCTCCTCTATCTTCTACACTTCCTACTAAGACTAGACATAATCGTTCTGCACGGGAACATCGACGAAAGCGTCGTCTTAGGGCTCAAGCAGCTGCTTCTCAAACTTTGCAATCTCCAAAAACACCTTCAATAAGCATTATTCCATTTTCTCCTCAGCCAGATATTGAGCCTAAATCTCCTAAACATAAGATGCATGATGGTCTTGATCCTGTGCGAGTTAAAGATCCTATTTTTATAAATCTTGATGAAAATATTACTCCTCTTGCTCCTGATAGTGAATATGAACTTGTTGATGTTGATAACCATTTATCTAATGAATTTTCTAAAGCACTTATCCTAGCTCCTAGACAAGAACAATGTGGCTCGGAACATGAACATAGCCCTTGTTTGGATCTTGTGATAGCTCCATCTGCTGTGTTGGATGTTCCTCCTCTAGCATGTTCCCTGCCTTCCCAAAACATTGATCAGCAAGATCGGGGGGTAGATGACATGCTAGACTAGTTACATTAGCATAGCAGACTCTCTCCCCCTCTCTTTTGTTACTTCTTCTATATGTTATTCTCATTCTTCTATTTGTCATCCTTAGTGTTGTCTACTTGAGGACGATGCAAAGCATTGAGATCTCTCGATCTCTCTCATGTTGACTCGAAAGACACATGTGTTCCCTTCTTCTAGGTGACCTTCCTTGATTGGGGAATGAAGAACAATTATGCATACATACATATGATATATATACATGAATTATCATACAGCATACTGACCCCGAGGAAAGCGAAGTCACCTCGTGCTTTATGTTTTGTGTCTATTATCCTTGGGTTTATCTCACACTTGGAGGCTAAATCCTTGCGATAACATGCTCCTTTTTCCTTTCTCATTTCTTATGTGTATCACTACGTTAAAACAATCACCCCCGTTGAGGCGTGTGCGATCGCTTTAACGTAGGGGGGCATACACCCTGTCTATCCTTTCAAAGATACTTGAAAATTTCTTGGCAAACTTAGCTTTGTCTTGAAGATTTTTGGTATTTATTTTACATGACTCATAGCAAGGGAACCTTACTACTGACAGTATGGTTCTTCCTCGTGATCTTCCCTTTTACTTTGTCAATCGAAGTTGTAAGATCCTTAGTCCACTGGGGGCTTGGTGTATCTTGCCTCCTTGTCGTGGTGAAAGTCTTTCAATGATGTTTCCTTGTACTTTACCGGAAGTATGAGCATACATACTCCCGCTAAAGTGGGGGCTAAATGTAGCGTCCTAAAATTGCGACACTTGCAATTTCGACTGCATTTCGGTCTTCACGATGACGACGCAACACGCAACCTGAATGGAGACCCCAAAACTTGCTCACGACACTGAAAACTACATTTTTCATGCACCATGGCCTGAACCTCCTTGCACCCTATTGCCCCGGAAGGTGGGACCAGAGCGCCCAGCGCCCTGGTCCTCCAGGACCAGGGCGCCCAGCGCCCTGGTCCTCCAGGACCAGGGCGCCCAGCGCCCTGGTCCCTGGGTCCTATTTTGGGCCTGGTTTCCTAAATGGTATCGGGTCTTTTCATTTGCAATTTGGAAAATTACATTCCCTGGTCGGCCTAAGGTCGGGAAAATCAGTCTATCAACCCTAATTGACAAGTATATAAACTACATTTTTCTCTCTCGTTTGGGAAGAGGAAGAGGATATGTGTACAAAGCGTGGAAATTATACTCAAGTATTCAAGCATTCAAGCATTCAAGCAATTGATCATTTCAAGTCTCCATTCAAGGCTAAGTGTTGCATTCAAGACAAGGATTCAACCATTGAAGAGGAGATCACATACTACATGCTACAACATACAACATACAACATCTAAACCTTCGCACATAAGGATACAAACATCCTTAGAACAAGGTATTAGTACTTGTTTTACAGTCATTTATAGCTCTTGCTCATTTCTTGGTTAATTCCAAAACTGGGGTTTGACCTAAAGGCAAACCCCTAATCCCTAACCCCCCAATCGTCTTCGCTTTTCTGTGTGTAGGTTGCAGGTACGTGGCTGAAATTGAAGATCTGGAATCCTTGTGCAGAGACGAACAGATCCCCCTTCGTTTCGCGGATTTTTCGGAGGACCGTGGCGCCGGGTGCCATCGTCCCGACAAATTTTGTTCAAATTTGCAGGACAGCGCCGTATCGACATTTTACTGCTAATTCCAGGTCTGCAGCTTCATCCTATAACCCGAACTCAGTTTATAAGTGAATCTTGATGAGTTTCTATGCATCCTTAGCTTAATTTCCTTAATCAACATTCTTTACAAAAGAGGGTAGCCTTGCTTTCCTAACTCTTGAAATTCATTTAGCATCCAATCTGACATCGTGTGGGATTGAATCTTATGAGTTTCAACCCCTCTTTTGAATGTAAAGTCTTCCCCCTAAGTGAAAACCCATCGAATCCTAGCAAACCTCCCTTCTCTCTCCTTGGAGTTAGAAGAGGGGAGACCAACTAGGGTTCGACCGCGATTTTCTGCTTTACAATGTCATTGATAAGACACTTTTGATGAATAATGATGAACAATAGATACCCTAACTGGTAGTTAGAGGGGAGGTGAATCAGTACATAAAAAAACTTCTTCGCAACTTATCAAGTTAAAACAAT
The DNA here is from genome assembly GCF_030272615.1 of Cryptomeria japonica. Lineage (NCBI taxonomy): Eukaryota > Viridiplantae > Streptophyta > Pinopsida > Cupressales > Cupressaceae > Cryptomeria > Cryptomeria japonica. The sequence goes on along the minus strand of NC_081409.1, from coordinate 717,275,203 downwards.
GCTAACCAGTTGTCTTCATTACTGAACTTAACCATGGCAATACCGGTTAAACACAGTAAGACTTCAGACAACATAAACCGATAAAATTGAACCCTTCAGATACATTCAATACTTGATGACTACTTCACCCATAAACATATGCATGTGGTGTGTCAACAATATCATAAAAATTAGCTCTGCATGCATAATCACTTAAACAAAAAATACTTAATCATCACAAAAATAAATGCACAACTCATGACACACAGATTTTTCATGTGGAAATGCAAATGGGAAAAACCACGGTGGGGATGAATACCCACAAGCTTTTTTTTGAACGCTTTTGAAGCCTGCTCTGTTAGTATCTTAGTCTGGTTAAAGACTTTACAATAAGGTTCTGTTAGGAATCGATCCTATTAAAGATCACCCGGTTAAGGGATGGCTATATACCCTATTAAAGGTTACCTTGCTAGAGGAGTTAAAGAACTCAATGACCTTGAGTTACCTAGTTAGAGGATTTACAGTAAGCCTATTAAAGCTACCCGACAAAGGGATTTTCCTTTTGTTGAAATGGCTAGAAGACAACAAGTAAAGCTTTGATCTGATAACAACACTGTATGCTAAGGCAGATCCTTTTCAGTTCCTCTACTCTGCAATCAAACTCTGTAGTTTTCTCTCACTGGTCTGGCAAGTATCTCATCACTCCAATACACACACAACATTTGCTAACAACTTGCAATAACAAACATCATCAACCTTATAGACAAAAATTAGGTTGGTAGCATAAACCCTAAATCCTAAGCATTTTAGGTTTACAATACAAGCTGTCCAATCCTGACCATCCAAACACTTTGCATAGAGAAATACAATTTCAAACAGATCACAAGACAATCTGCATCGTCCATTCTTCACCGCACATAGAAATTAGTTACTCATCACGCTTTCTTCTCATACAACTAAGATGAATGTTCATTCCTCAGGTAGAAATTTAATGCAGTCGACCTTCACATGCAAGATCCTCAAGGAAATCCTTCACGTGCACAAAGTTGACGTGGCATCATGATCTCATCTTCATCTCTTAGCTAACTCATCACAGAATGTCATCGGTTGCATCGCACAAGCGAGATTGCCAAACCGAAAACCCTAGAGTTGAGACTACCAATCGGTAGTCACACTTAGTGAAACCCAGACACTAGTTTACTGCATCTCTTCATACCAGTTCACCAACTTCTTCCAATCTTCATACCGGTTCACTTGCACTTATTGCCATCAATGATAACATACAATATCATCATATCAACATGTCGGTTCATCATATGCCAACAATATCCCCCTTTGGCATTGATGGCAATACTCAGTGTAGCATTGCAACTATAAACATCATAGACCAGTGTATTCTACATCATCAGATATCTTCTCCCTATACATCAGATATTTTCTCCCCCTTTGACAACAATCCCAAAGTGGAGGCACAAGCTTCCATTCTCCACTATGCTGCTCCCCCTATGGAGTCGCATGCTTCAACACATGAATCCTAAAAGATTTGACACTGTAGTCCTTGACTGATGTGGAGCGCACAACTTTAGTTGACTTTACGAAGGGGCAAAACCCCTAATTCACCTCTCAAATAGGTAAATGTAGTCTTCGGTAAGGGTTTAGTGAATATGTTTGCTAGCTGCTCCTTACTAGAAACATGTTCTAGTACAACCTCCTTATTCTAAACCTTCTCTCTCAAGAAATGATACTTGAGCTCAATGTGCTTAGTTCTAGCATGCAATACCAGATTCTTGGAAATATTTATTGCACTAGTATTGTCACAAAATCTACTCACCGATTCAGATATAGGTACTTTGAAACCTTCCAATACATGTTTCATCTAGATTGCTTGAGTGCAGTTCATAAATGTTGCCACATATTCTGCTTCAACTATAGACTGAGAAGTATAGCTTTGCTTCTTGCTTGTCCAGGAGACTAGTCTTCCACCAAGAAAGAATGCTCCACCGGTCGTCTACATTACCTGACCAATTAGCATCGATATATACTTTGAGATTAAAGTCACCATTATATGGATACCACAATCCATAGTATTTGTTCCTTTCAGATATCTAAGAATCCGCTTGACAGCTACCAAGTGGGATTCTCTTGGACTTTTTTGAAAACGAGCTACTATGCCCACTACATATGCAATATCTGGTGTGCTATGCACCACGTAGTGTAGCTTACCAATCATTGACCGATACTCCTTCTTATTCACCAATGATGAATTATCTTCCTTAGTCAATTTACAGACGATCACCATCGGTGTACCAACTGGTTTGCTCTCCTCCATGCCAAAGGTCTTCAATACCTCTTTGACATACTTGGACTGGGTAATAAAGATACCCTCTTTCATTTGCTGAATCTGTAAACCAATGAAGAACTTTATCTCTCCAATCAGAGACATCTCAAACTCTTTCTTGATTTCATCTACAAAAGCATGACTCATTTTATCATCTCCTTTAAAGATTATGTCATCTACAAATACTTCACAGATTAGAATCTGATCACCTTCATTTTTTAGGTAGATGTTGCTATCCTCACTTGCTCTCTGAAATCCTATCTTCACAAGATGAGAGTGTAACCATTCATACCATGCCCTAGGTGCTTGTCTCAATCCATACAGGGCTTTATGTAATCTACACACCATGTTACTATCTTTTGATAAGGCAAACCCATCTAGTTGCTCAATATAGACTTCCTCTTCTAGGATTTCATTCAAGAATGCAAAATTCACATCCATCTGATAAACCTTAAATCCCTTGAATGCTGCAAATGCAAGTAGCATTCAAACACCTTCTAGTCTAGCCATAGGAGAAAAGGTTTCTCCATAGTCTTCTCCCTCTTCTTGAGTATATCCTTTGCATACAAGTCTTGCTTTGTTCCTCACAATTGTGCCTTCTTCATTTAGCTTATTCCTAAAGACCCATTTGGTACCAATGACATTCTTGTGTTCTGGTCTGGGTACTAAGGACCATGTCACATTCTTTTCTATTTGGTCTAGCTCCTCTTCCATTGCCTTAATCCAGTCTTCATCTGTAAGTGCTTCTCTGGAAGTCTTGGGTTCCAAATCAGAAATCATGCAAGAGTTTTCTTTCACCTTTCTTCTTCTGAGTATCCCTGCATCTTTATCTCCTACAATTTGCTTTGGATCATGATGTAGTTTCACATACCTAGGAATGACTCTAGCTGGTTCTACTAGTTTTTCCTCTTCTTCTTCACCTACTGTAGCTTCTACCAGTACAAGAACACTGAGATGTTTACTTGTTTCTTTCTTAACTGGTTCCTAGAAGGCTATACCCAGTTCATCTTCCACTTCCTCGCTACAGGTTTCCTCAGGTTCCTCAGGGGATTCATCAACCCTAACATTGATACTCTCACCAATTTTATGTGTTCTATTGTTGTAGCACTTGAGAGCTTTGGTCTTAGTGGAATATCCCAGAAATATTCCTTCATCACATTTAGCATCAAACTTGCTCAGATGCTCACCTCTCTTGATGTAACACTTACTACCAAACACTTTAAAATAACTCATAGTGGGAGTGTTCCCGTCCAATACTCATAAGGGGTTTTAACTCTACCTTTCTTGATGAGTACCCGGTTCATAGTATAGACTGCAGTGCTCACCACTTCTCTCCAAAAAGTGTGAGCAACCTTTCCTTGGATTAGCATTGTTCTAGCCGCTTCAACTACAGTCCTGATATTCCTTTCTGCTATGCCATTTTGTTGTGGTTTCGTTGGGGCAGACAACTGCCTCTTGATACTACTATCTTCACAGTACTTGTTGAATTCATCAGAAGTGAATTTACCTCCTTGATCAGTTCTTAGGCATTTTATCTTTTGACCACTTTCCTTATCTATAAATTCTCTAAAGGCTTTGAACTTTCCAAATGCCTCAGACTTGTCTTTCAAGAATGTGACCCACATTATTCTTGAGTAGTCATCAGTAAGAATCATGAAATACCTATCTCCCTGAATACTTCTAGTTTTCATAGGACCACACAAATTAGTATGCACAAGGTCAAGTAAGTTTTCTGCTGAAAAAGACTTACCTTTGAAACTTGAGGAAGACATCTTCCCAAGTTGACATTCTCTGCACAAGGAATTCTCTGATTTGTTTAGCAAAGGCAATCCTCTTACTGCCTTGATCTTACTAGCCTTACAATATTATCAAAGTTCATATGACAAAGTCTCCTATGCCATATCCAACTGTCATCAAACTTTTCCATCAGACACTGACTTATCTTGTCATTCAACTAAAATAAGTTACCTCTGGTCTGCTTACCAGTGGCAATAAGTTCACCACTTTTTCCAATTATACTGCAAACTCCACCTTTGAACTCCAGAATGAGTCCTTTATCATTTAGCTAAGCAACACTCAACAGGTTATGCTTAAGACCTTCTACCCAGTAGACATCATCTATATTGCTCCTTCCATTCAGTGAGATGGATACTTTTCCTTTTAGCAAGCATGGTGCATCATTGCCGAATCTGACAATGCCTCCATCATATTCTTCTAGAGACAAAAATTTTTTCCGATCACCAGTCATGTGGTGAGAACAACCACTATCAATTATCCACTCATTAGAGTTGTCAATGTGAGAGACAAGTACTTTCTTCTCAGACACTTCTTCCTTTATAGCTACAAACACTATGTCGTCATTCTCTTCATCCTTAGATACTTCATCAGTAACACCTTCATCCACTGCAACAAGACAATTTCTTCTATTTCCTCCTTTATACTTTCTAAACCTCTCTGGTCTATCCTTATTCTCATTGTTAGGACAATTAACAACTATATGTCCTATCTTATTGCAAAAAAAACATTTTAAAGGAAGCTTACCTATGTATTTTCTAGTACCTTTCAGAAGTCTCTTGGCAAGAAGAGCTTCAAACTCCATCAGAATCTCCTGATCATCCATAAATTTGCTTTGCATGGATTCATAACTAGTACTTGCTTCTTTTCCTTTTCTGGTTGGTGTAACAAATGCTCTAAAAGATGACTCAGTCTTCTGAACATTGCCATCATAGCTATTCAACTCATATGTAGTTAAATTTCCAATGATAGAGTCTAAGGATACCTTGGTTTTGTCAATAGACCTTAGTTCCTAAATAGCAGCAACTCTGATTGCATAGACTGGTAACAATGATCTCAAGACTTTACTGACAATGGTGACATCAACAATTGTTCCACCAGTGCTCTTGATATCTCCAACAACAGTCTTGATTCTTATGCCATATTGCTGAATGGTCTCACCTTCAACCATCCTCATGTCCTCAAATTTTCCTCTAAGGCTCTCTTCCTTAGCTTTCTTTACATGCTCATCACTGCCATAAATAGTTTCCAATCTATCCCATACATCTTTAGGAGTTTCCTTATCTTCTACATCAATGAACTCAATATTAGACAAACTGCTAATAAGGGCTTCCATGACTTGCCCATTTTCTCGAGTCTCTCTTTTCTGATCATCGGTTAAAGTGCCAGTGGGAATTACATAGACATTCTCAACATAGCTCCAGTGTTGAGCACCCAAACTCTTGATATAGAACTTCATTCCGTCCTTCCATATTTTTAAGTTATCTCTATTGAACTTAGGACCTTCCCTCTTCATCATTAAGGTAGGATCTTTTACCTCAAGCAGTTAAGCTTATATCACTAAGGACCTAGAGTTGATTTGATACCAACTGATGAGTAATGATGAACAACAGATACCCTAGCTGGTACTGAGAGGGGGGGATGAATTAGTACATACAAAAAATTCTTCGCAACTTATCAAGTTAAAACAATGCTAACCGGTTGTCTTCATTACTGAACTTAACCATGGCAATATTGGTTAAACACAGTAAGACTTCAAACAACATAAACTAGTAAAACTGAACCCTTCAGATACAATTAATACTTGATAACTACTTCACCCATAAACATATGCATGTGGTGTGTCAACAATACCATAACCATTAGCTCTGCATGCATAATCACTTAAACAAAAAAAACTTAATCATCACAAAAAAAAGTGCACAACTCATGACACACAAATTTTTCATGTGGAAACCCAAATGGGAAAAACCACGGTGGGGATGAATACCCACAATCTTTTTTTTGAACTCTTTTGAAGCTCACTCTATTAGGAGCCTATTCCGGTTAAAGACTTTACAATAAGGTTCTGCTAGGAACCGATCCTGTTAAAGATCACCCGGTTAAGGGATGGCTATATACCCTGTTAAAGGTTACCTTTCTAGAGGATTTAAAGAGCTCAATGAACTTGAGTCACCTGGTTAGATGATTTACAGTAAGCCTATTAAAGATACCCGACAAAGGGATTTTCCTTCTATTGAAATGGTTACAAGACAACAAGTAAAGCTTTGATCTGATAACAACACTGCATGCTAAGGTAGATCCTTTTCAGTTCCTCTACTCTACAATCACACTCTGTAGTTTTCTCTCATTGGTCTGGCAAGTATCTCATCACTTTGATACACACACAACATTTTCCAACAACTTACAATAACAAACATCATCGACCTTATAGACAACAATTAGGTCGATAGCATAAACCTTAAACCCTAAGCATTTTTAGGTTTACAATATAAGCGGTCCAATCTTGACTATCCAAATATTGTGCATAGATCAATACAATTTCAAACATATCACAAGACAATCTGCATTGTCCATTCTTCACCGCACATAGAAATCCGTAACTCATCATGCTTTCTTCTCATACCACTAAGAATAATATTCATTCCTAAGGTAGACATTTAATGCAATCGATCTTCACATGCAAGATCCTCAAGGAAATCCTTCACGTGCACAAAGCTGACGTGGCATCACGATCGCATCTTCATCTCTTAGCTAACTCATCACAAAATGTCATCGGTTGCATCACACAAACGAGATTGCCAAACTGGAAACTCTAGAGCTGACACTACCAATCGGTAGTCACACTTAGTGAAACGCAGACACCAGTTTACTGCATCTCTTCATACCGGTTAACCAACTTCTTCCAATCTGCATACCGATTCACTTGCACTTATTGACATCAATGTCAATATACATTATCATCATATCAACATGCAGGTTCATCATATGCTGACAACTTTTTGGTAGCAAAAACCTAGAAGAAATTTGTAAGTTAAATTTGGGATTTTCAGATCATTTCTATCATTATGAAAAAGAGAATTGGTTAGAGAGCAGGAGCATAAATCTATCGAGCATAGATTAGAAAAGAAGATTAAGCATGGATTTGGAGATGATTGTCGAAGAATCAAGAAGTAGAAGTTTTTAATTAATGGAAAAGGTTCGACTAGATGAACTTGACAAAGAGAAGATTAGAAAAATGGAAAGGAGTCTAAGAAGCAAATTTGTGGAAGATTAAATAATTAAGTCACAAAGGAATGGATATATGGAGTGAGTTTTTGTGGCTTGACAATGAAGATGCAATCAAGTTAATTTTGAGTAGTGTGTAGAATGAATGTATCCTATTGGATAAACCCTATTTGATCACAAAGGATATTATTTTGGTTGTTACTGGCTTGTGTGGCAATGGGAGTGTACGTATTAAGAAGATAGTGAAGAATAACGAGGTTAAAACCTTAACTGGTGTAACATGTGATCAAACAGTTTTATTCATCAACCAAATTTGTGGGGTATGTATCATATGGAATATCCTATAAGATTTATTTAAGAAATAGAGAAGTTTCAACTTCGGCTATTGTAGTGTATGTTGCACATAATATTTCTATGGAAGATGTTATGTTTGATTTGTTTGATTTGTTAAAGGATCAACTATTAGAAAACATCAAAATGAAAAAATATCAAGATTATCCCTTTCGGTTTTGATCATTTCTTGTGTGTTTGGATATTTATTGTCTAGGATCCCGTTCGACTAATGAGAATGTGATATCGGAACTTGGAGTCCCAGTTGCTAGGCAATTTTTTTGATATTTGAGTGGGTTGGATAAGAAGAAGAAATATCTAATTCTTATTTCAAATAGTATCTAGATATGTCAAGTATTGGTCTGGTATCCCTGGCTACTAGTTTAGCTAAGAAGGGTTCTTCCTAGACAAAAAGAGAAAAAGGAAAGAAACCATGCCTACTAGTTCTTTGTAATCTAAGAAGTGAAAGAAGGATCGGAATGAGGAAGACATTGTTGTGATTGAAGATCCAGAATCTCTTGTGGCTAAGTGAGAAGTGATTGTTGTAGAGAAAAAAGCCAAAGTATCTAAATGTAATGATGATGAATCTAATTTGTTGTAAATTATTAGTAGAGAAGATGGAATAAAAAATATTTGAGAAATGTGGCTTACTTCTATTAAGGCGGATATAATTGAGAATATCCTGATAGATTATTTACTTTGAAATAATATTAAAATTGAAGATGTTAGTGATGTACTTCCAAAATATTTGTTTGAGTTAGTTAAAGAGAAATTGATTGCACAATCTATTAGTGTAAAAGATTAAGAAGAAGAAGTTGATAATATGCAAAGTATGTTGGAGAAATGCAATGATGCACAAATGAATTTATTTGAATGCATATTTAAAATGAGAGATTGTATCGAAAATGATAGCAAATTTATAGGTATTGTCTTTCATGGCTAGCTACAATGGTGAAGCATAGAGCAAAGATTGAAGCTATTGAAGAAGAATTAAGTTCTTTGGGTAAGTCATTTGCTTTTTTGAGTGATAAGGATGCAAAACAAAGGAAAAGGGTAAATTCTCTTTAGGTTGATTTGTTGTTTTTGTAAAGGCTAAGGGAAGACTTTGTGAATGTTTTATGGAAGGTCCAGGAAATTGTTGAAGCTAAATTGGAGCACTTTTTAGCATTGCTTAGTGTGGCAGTTGAGTATGAGCAAAATCCATCTGCTCCGAATAGTTTTTCCTATGTTGTTGATGTGTTGGTGGAGTGTAGGAGTTTATCTATTAACATAAAGTTGGCTATTCACTCTTGGAAAGTTCTCCTTCCAGAGCTTAAGGAGATGTATAAACAATTTTTTTAGAAGAAAAGTAGTTGAGAATCCTTTGGTTGGTATACAATTTTGACATCCTTTTTGCAGTTGAAAGAATTCATTTCTTTTCTTCCTTCTTTTTCTTTTCATCAAAGGTACCCTTTTTCCATGATGTCAAAGGGGGAGAAATGTAAATGGAATGGGAGAAAGATATAAAAAGGAGATATATGAGTAAGGGGGGGTTATACGTAGATATATTGTTGGCTTTATTCTTTTTGAGACGTTTTACCATCAATGACAAAAGGGGGAGACTGTTGCATTTGTGTGAATGTTTCCATTGATGTTGAACCTGATAATCCAATTAAGACTGGATATCCTATGTTGTTGATAAGTTGTTGGAAATAATTTTGGTATTGCAAGCAAAGCATTAGTGGAAGATAGGTATGTATGTGATATTGTAAGCCATAGATGTTCTACTAGAGTCATTTCCAAAATATCCTCTTCATAGGAACCCAGTATTGTGCTTATCTTGGTTTGTATCTAGTTCGGGTATCAATTGTATGAGCTTCAATATCATTGGTATCAGTTGCATTAGTTACATTAGTTGTATTGGTTGTATCATGCATCAATCTATATTGCTATCTGAATGATTATATATATATATATATATATATATATATATGTATATATATG